>NC_056730.1:897845390-897880390 GCF_019279795.1 Protopterus annectens | reverse complement strand
CCCCTGTATTTTTTTTAAAACTCGGAGTACAGCTAACCATCGGTGTGTGGGTGTGCCCATTGCTTAGCTACAGTTAAAGTAGCGTAAAAGGCTGAAGAGGATAACAAGAAAGATATATGCAAATGAAGCAGCACAGCAGTAGTGTAGTGTCATCCATCTAACGAGCAGGCATTCCTGGTTCTAGTCTCACAACTGCACATATGATTTTTCATGTGAAATCTGTATATGAACATTTTTTTACATTTTTTTTTGCTGTATAACCTACTAAATAACATTTAAATGTGAACTGGAGTACTGCATTAAATGCACATGTAAAGTGTCAGTGTCATAATGAATAAGGCACTATCCTGTTTAGGACTACACACTCAAGTGTGTTAGCTTTTTCTGTGTTCATTGCATTGTTTAGCCTGTTTCAACAAAAAAAAAATACTATCTTGTTTGCTCGTTCCAACCTTTCCTAGCCAGTCCATATCCCAGGCTTTGCTTGTCTCAGGACTTTATTTTCTGTGCTCAGAGCTATCCAGACCTTGCTGTGGTAGAGAGAAGTCCTACTGCTTACCAGTGGGACTGGTGAGCATTGTACTGCCTATCTAACAATAGAGGAGTGGTTTCCAGTTATGAAATTGTAATTGTATTAGCCTTTTTGGGCTTTCTATCCCTTTCAACTTTGTGGCTTAAAAACTCATGTATTTGCAAATTTTTCACATTGTGCAGCACTGCGAGGCTACAGTTAAACTATTCCAGGTGCTAGAAAGTCTGCTCTTCAAGTTTTCCCTTAGAACTAGCTGGTTTCTCAGTAGTAGCACTACAATCTGGACCCCTGTGACTAGCACTTGCTCTAGAACCTGCTGGAAAGCACTAGGAAGCCTGAAACTGATTCAAACACTCAGCTCTCCTTGTCAATAAGGAGAAATTAATCATAGACACTAAACAGCCTATAATTGCAAAGTACCTTGCAAAGGTAAGGGAAAACAGCTCTTAAACTTTACAAGAAAGCACTAGGAAGCCTGAAACTGATTCAAGCACTCAGCTCTCCTTGTCAATAAGGAGAAATTAATCATAGGCACTAAACAGCCTATAATTGCAAAGTACCTTGCAAAGGTAAGGGAAAACAGCTCTTAAACTTTACAAAAAAGCACCTAAACAGGCATGTCCAAGGGTCAGCTTCCGGTGATTTCTCCTGTCCACCTGGTGAATCTGGGCATACTGGGGCAGTGCAGCAACTGCCTCATGTACACAGACAATCCTCTCCTCCTACCACCCAACACTACAACCTGCGAGAGATGCACTTACATAGCCAAACTGGAACCAAAGCTCTCTCCAGCCAAGATTGTGCTAGACAGTCAAGATGAGAAGGTTAACACCTGCGCATTACACCTCAAGCAACTCATAGTCCTTTAAAACCCACACCATCAACACCCACACATAGCAACACTAAACCCACATATGCGGAAGCCCTTAACATTAACCTGCCCAAGCAACAAGGACCTCGAAGCCGAAATGCAAACAAACACCAGTCACAACCAAAGTGACACATAGTTCACAACACCAGTGAGCCACCCAACAACAGCCCCTAAGGCAAGACAATGTACCCAACACTTTAGTCATAGGTGACTCTATAGTCAGGCACACTGATGTCCCACTCACCAGGCTGAACAAGGAGAAAATTACAGTTAGCTGCCTGTCGGGTGCCAGGATCCGCCACATAATGCATGCACTCAAGTCACTCCACAACAAGTACAAATATGACTCTGTCATTGTCTATGCTGGAGTGAATGACTTGAGACATACCTCCCTGGACTACATGAAAAGAGACATGGAAGAGCTCTTGGATCATGTGACCCAGGCAGGTATGACCCTAGCCCTGAGTAGTATCCTGCCTTCGCCCAGAATAATGCCACAGTACAAGGACAAAATGACTGACTTCAACAATTGGCTAAGCTTCTGTTGTCATTCAATGGGGATCCAGTATTTGTCTGCCTGGGAAGACATGATCAACAAACCATGATGCTTTGCCAGAGATGGTCTGCACCTGTCACCCCTGGGATTCAGATTACTGGCTAAAGCTCTTGCCACCCCTATAGTGCCTTTTTTAGGCAAGGTTCAAAGGATAAAACCACCACTGTAACAGATACAAGCATGCAAAATCTGAAGGTAATGCTACTCAATGCTAGAAGTCTAAACCTCAAAATACACTCTCTCGAGGCACTCCTAAAAATGGAGAACATCGATATCTGTGCAGTAACTGCGACTTGGTTCAAGGCTCCAGAGAGCACCCCTGCAATACCAGGCTACAATTCTTACCACACTTTTCAGCCACAAAACTAAGACTGAAACACTAAAGGTGGAGGAGTGTCCATATTCACCAAAGATATTCACATCTCCAGGCTAGTTGCCTAACACAATGCATCTGAAATTCTCCTATTGCAACTAACACTAGGTAAGACTGCAATCCAAATTGTAGCTTGCTACAGATCTCCCACCATGCCCCAAGATTCTCACTACACCTTTCTAAACATACTGGAAAATATTAAGATACAACCAAACACCCAAATACTGGGTGATTTCAACTACCCTGCCATTAATTGGGAAAACTACTCGGGTACCAACTCCTTTTCCCAACGGTTCTTGGAATTCATAAATTCCAACACCCTGGATCAACTAATCCATTGTCCCACCAGGGGCTCCAATATCCTAGACCTGGTCATTACCAACATGGGAGATAAATGCTCCACACCAGTGGTCACCCCCTCTTTGGTCAGGTCTGACCATAAGCAAATCACCTTTGACATCCACATCCCACCCCCACCCCCCAGTAAGGAAACCTCCTTAAAAAACTTCTCCAAAGCCAACTTCATGCTACTGAAGTTAGAAGTGACAAACTTCACAACACCCACACAGACGAGATCTGGAAGTTCAACTGCAGTATCCTACACTAAGGCACTGTACGAGCACATCCACTCGTGCATGAATTGTGCCATCCCAAATAGAACCAAGATACTCTTATCCAAAAAAAGAAAGCCAATCTGGTGGTCCCCTGCTATAAACAAACTATACAACAGAAGGAAAAAACTGTTGCAGAAAAGAGGAAAATCCCAGGATGCAAAAAACTCCCTCACCAGCCTCAGTAAGAAGCTGAGATCCCTCATAAAATCCTCAAAAGCTAGTTACAAAAATAAAATTGCCAAAGATTCCAAAGACAACCACATGGCATTCTATAGTTATGTCAAGAATCTAAATGGCAATGCTCAGATCTGCTCTGCACTACAACAGAATGGCATTAAATATACTGATCTCAAGGATATTGCCAATATCTTGACAGATCGATTTAGTGCCAACTTCACCCCCCTCTCACCCCCTAAAGGGCCCATCTCAATACCAAAAGATTGCCAAATTCTGATAATCACAGCCACACAGGTAGAAACCGCACTATCCAAAGCTAAGAATACAGCATCCATGGGACCAGATGACATCCCAGGCTGTGTACTACATGAACTACAAAATGAACTGGCACCTCACCTAAGTGTCATGTTTAATCATAGCCTCACCTCAGGCTTCATGCCCACTGAGTGGCACACAGCTACAGTTATCCCACTCCACAAGGGAGGATCCACCTTGGATCCCGGGAACTACCTTCCCATCAGTCTGACAAGCCTGATCTGCAAGGGCATGGAACGCATTATCATTGAACTTATAAACTAAGACATTGGCAACCTTCAAACACTGGACCCCACCCAGTTTGGGTTTGTAAAGGGCCGATCTTGTCTCCTGAATCTGATTGACTTCTTCGACTCAGTCTCCAGAGCTGTGGATGAGGGTAAGGTGGTCCACACAGCCTATCTGGACCTCGCCAAGGCCTTCAACACCATCCCCCACTCTGGAATCATAGATAAACTTACTAAGCTGGGCATAAATCCCTATGTCACTCGATGGGTTGCCAACTGGCTTACTGACAGAACCCAGACTGTAAAAGTAGCCGACTCCAAATCCAGCTCCAGACAAGTGACAAGTGGAGTACCTCAGGGTTCAGTCCTGGGACCACTCTTGTTTGGCATCTACTTCTCTGAAGTACAGGCCAACACTAAGGGACTCTGGCTAACAAAGTTTGCAGATGACTGCAAACTGGGAGCCATTACTGAATCCCCAAATGATGTGGATATTCTACAAAAGGGCCTTACAGAAACAGATGCCTGGTGCAAGAGCCATGGGCTCAAGCTTAATGCCAAGAAATGTATAGTTATCCCCTTTGGAAAAAAACATGTACCCATTAATTACCACATAGGTGGCAGGACACTAAACATTGAAAGTGTGATGAGACTTAGGGACACAGGTGGACAGTGGTCTCACTTTCGATAACCACATCACCACAACAGTCAGGAAATCCTTCTATTTGGCACACCTCATCACTAAGGGCTTTTCATCCAGAAAAAAGGAGGTCATTGTCCCACTGTACTCATCCCTCATTAGACCCATTATAGAGTATAATGCCCCATTTAGTATGTACCTCACAAGAGATCTGCAACAGCTGGAAAGGCCACAGAAATACCTCACTAAAAGAATCACAGGCCTAAAGCAGATGCCATATGCTGACCATCTAAAAAAACTCCAGTTATACTCTGTGGCATATCATATACTCAGAGGCGATCTCTGCTTAACATACAAGGCCATGTCAAACCCTGAGTTGTTGGACATGCTCCACTTAAAGAAATCCGAATCCCTCAGAGCCACATGCACCAGGGATCTAAACCTTGTCATCACAATGAACAAAACATGCTGGAGGGATAGGTTCCTGACCCAGAGACTCCCCATACTCTAGAATAGACTGTCCATACATGTCAAGCAGAGTGCCTCATTGGCCCTCTTCAAAATGAACCTTGATGGTTGGATGGGAGATAGGAAATTCACCCCGGGGATCATGTCAGTCGCCCTGCTAGACAGGAGTCCAGAGAAGTAAATATTGTGGGAAGAAATATCCAGGGAATTGTTATGGCTAGGCTTGCATAGGCCCTAAGGCCGATAGCCTAGTACCAAACTATGAACCTATAAGCAGGTTTAAGCACAAATAAGCAGTAGTAAGCATATATAAGCACTAGTAAGCATGTTTAAGTGCATTTGCACAGGGGTAAGCATTGCCTACACAGATTAAGCAAAGTAGAAGCTACCTAAGTGTAAGAAACTGTAACTGGAGGTTACCATTGTTTAGCTCTGCGCAAACCCGTGCACACCCACTTACAACTGCTTTAAAGTACCTTAATCACTCTGTACCCAATGGCCCGTGTTCTGCCCAGCAACAAGAAAAACAGCTTCTGCAAGGCTCTAACTCAGGACGCTGTACGTCACAGTCACAGTAGTTAACCACTAAGCCATCAGAGCAATATATACAAGTGAGGTATCAGCAAACTAATCCTGACCACAGGAAAATCAAACCAAACATGTGAACTGAATCTTTGTACAGTGTGATGTTGTATAACCTGTCACAGAACATAAATATGTGAACTGGAGTACTGCAGTAAGCATAGATCTTAGGTGTTATTGTAGTAAAGTGTAGAAGTCCCCAGGACCCCATACAGTGTATGTACACATGAATCACGGATACCTGACACATATGTAATCCGTAATGAATAATAAATCACTGCCAAAAGGCAAATATAGTGCTAATTAACTATTAAGCAATGCTAATCGCAGCACAGCTCAACTCAGTAAGTGTAAGCAATGTGCAGGAGAGCCAATTCAATCTGCCTAGTGGTATACCTCTTTAAGCACTGCCAACCATAGGTAAGCAGGTGTGCCCATAACTTAGCTTTTTCAAAAGTAGCCAATCACTGAAAAGTGCAGGTAATTGGCTGTATTTAAACCCCACAGGTAGGAATACTTCCCATAACTGGTTGTAGCTTTCTACTGCAGGCAGAATGGCTGGTGTGAGTGAAGGCACTTGATTTAGAGTGCAGTGCTGGGGCATCCAGGAGTCAAAATTCATGGTATGGCTCCTGGTAAAACACCATTAGCAGAGACTACTGCAGGGCAAGTACCAGGGCTTGCAGTATAAAATGGCGGCCTGGGACAGTCTCGCCCATGACCTCGCCAGTGCCACAGGTATGCCCCAGACTGGTGAGAAGGTCAGCCCCCACCATGCTGTCCTGAAGCGGCGGAGGGAGGATGTACTGGAACAGTGGATCCTGGAGTCTTGTCAGATGCCTAATGCCCCAGTACTGAGTAAGTACTCATTCTAAGTAGTTAATAATTGCCTAGCTTGTGTATACTATGGATAGGTATGGCTAAATATCACTGTATTTCTCTGACAGCTGCAGATGAGCGGGCTACGAACCAGCAAGCCCATGATGTTAGGTTGCAAAGGCTGCATTGCAAGGCAGGTTAGTAATCATTCAGCATGTACTGTCATAACAAATAAATATAAGATCCTTAGAAAGTGTCGTACCAGTAGAAATAAATGTGTAATATCCTGTGAATAAAGGTATAACCCCTGGAGTGCTTCTGTTTACTCTTCTGTCATATGTTATTGAACTGTTACATACTATACAGAGTACTGTTGTAATAAGCAATGTTACCCACACTGTGGTATGTAGATAAAATGTGTATGAAGTTCTGTATAAATATGTTGGAAGTGCCAAGAGGTCAGTCATATTGTACAAGTGACGGAGACTTATACAGAAAACAGTTGAAAGCTTCACATCAATTCCCTGATAGCACAGTGTACTGTGATGTTTACTGCAATTTTATTTGTCACACACAGCAGGGGTTTGAATCCCGGGAGTGCTAGTTAATTGTATGCATAATCATGCCCCCCAACTGTACAGATTTTGTTACAATGCTCAGATAGAAAGCTGTATGCATAACTGCACCCAACAACTGGCAGAATTTGTTAGAAAGTTCAAATAGAAAGTTGTACGAATATTCATACCCAACTGTTCTAATCTGATCAGCATGTCCAGATAAATGGCCCACATCACCAGCCTGGTACCCTGTTCCCCTGAAATATCAGTGTGATGATCCAAGAAATGTAGGTAGCTGTTAATGACATATAACTGATAGTCAGACGTGTACATACTCAGAGAATGTATATGAAAACAAACCTGTCATTCTAGCACCTCACCCAAAGTGTATGAGAGCAATTCTCAACATATGTTGCATTAACACCTGCATCTTGTCACACCTGTATGTAAGACACAAGTCACGTATATAATAATCTATAAACATACCAGTGTACGATATAAGGCCATTGGGTAGTGTAATAATGCATGCAAGGGACAGATCAATGCAGTGACTAAGAATGTTGTGAAAACTACAAGGATATATTAGTTGTTAATTGAATCTCTCTCTCACCCCTACCATATGTGCAAAAATAACACAATGACGCACCTCAACCAGCATGTATGCACTCCAAACGTATGTTGGGACTTATGTCCTAATGGCTTATAAATATTCACATTTCTTTCTATGCATGTGCCATGTTAAAATACACCCATATTGGTGGCTTGTTGCCATCAATGAAACCTGCATGCTGTTGTAATGGCCACTGTTGTTCCATATATGCATGTGTTCTGCTTACTCTGCAACTGTGTTAAATCTGGTGTTTTGGGTTAGGGGGAATACCTATGCATGCTGTTATAACTAATCCCAAATGCTGTTGACTATTACTAACCCATATCTGTCATAAACCTGCTACAACATAGCTCACATGGGAAGGCCAGACCCAGCGGACCCACCTGTCACACCTCAGCTGGCCATGGCACCGGCCACCAACACATCTGGGGCCCAGCCTGGGACTTCCTCCTCCATTGGCCCTGCATCTCCTTTGGGTGGAACCACCGCAGGGGATGGGGCTCACCCCCCTTGGGAGCAGGCGTGGGGAGGAACATGTCACCAGTCATCAGGTCTGGGCCGTGGTGCGTAGGGAGCTTGATCTGGAGTTTCAAGACTGGCTACGCCAGCTTGAAGGCCGAGTGGCACAATTAGAGGGTGAGGCTGCCCCTCCTACACAGCCCCCAGCACAGCCACCTTTGGGGCTGTGAAGGTGCAGTGGTGACTGCTTATGGGTGGGGACCTCGGTCCCACTGTTTCCATTTGGGGGCCCATGGGCTTGTGACTTCCAAACACCCCTCCCCATCCAAGGTGTTCCTCCCCACATGTGTCATATACTGCCCCTGTATGCTGTCTTGTCTGTCAACCTACCCAACTTATCCTCCCTGAGCATACCTACTCTCCTTCCCCAACATCCCACTCTCACCTTAAAAAAACAAAAAAAGGGCAATCTGTTCTCAAAAAAAAAAAATCACGCCCCATATATAGCTGTCCATTTTGCACACATGTCCACTGGGCACATGTAATCTGGTCTAATTGGCATCACAACATATTATTGTTGTCCTCACCCCTCTCCCAGGGGTTGGAGTGTTCAAATGCACCTCCAAATTCATTGCATATGCACAGCTGTTGCTGTAGAAGAAATGGGTAGCTGTGGATCTTCCCTACACCCTTCCTGCACATCCCTAGCTATCTTGCCTACTGTCTTTCCCCCTTTGTGCCCCTTTTTCTCCACTTTCCTATTACCCCTTTTTCTTTTCTTTTAAAGAAATTAGCGCAGGGGTAAGCGGTAGTAGGAACTTTTAAGTAGCAGTAAGCGAGTTTTAGCCTGTTTGCACGGGAGTAAGCTCTGCCTACACAGGTTAAGCAATATAGAGGCTAACTGACTGTAAGAAACTGCAACTGGCAGTTGGAAGTGCTTAGCTCCGTGCAAACCCATGCAAACCCTCTTAGAATTGCTTTAAAGTGCCTTAATCACTCTTTAACCAATGGCCCGTGTTCTGCCCAGCAACAAAATAAACTGCCTCTATAAAGCTCAAACCCAGGACTCTGCACCAGGACTCTGCACTCCATACACAAAGTGATTTACCACTAAACCATAGCAGATGTACATAACCCTGATGTTTTCACAAACATATCAGCCACACAATCAGTCAACAGTACAGGAAATGTAGTAATATCATACCACACAACCTGTTAATGCAAGAAGTCTGGACAAAGTGTGCCACAATGTGAGTACAAATAGTATATGTCAACTACTGCTGTAATACACTTAAAATATTGCTAGTTACACAGTTATATGCATTAGAACACATATGTAGAAGGAGATGACGTCTGAAACATAAAAGTGTCGGCACTAGATACTGACTTCAATGCTGCGATCATCCATGTCAATTGCCAAGAGAATGAGGTACAGGCCAAAATATGAGCCGAACATGCATGGACATATGGACAGATATATATCTGTAAATGTAGACAGATAGCTATATATGTGTATATATATATATAGATAGATATCTATATATATATATATATATATATATATATATATATATATATATATATATATATAGATAGATATATGTGTGTGTGTTTGTGGGTGTGTGTGTGTGTGTGTGTGTGTGTGTGTGTGTGTGTGTGTGTGTGTGTGTGTGTGTGTGTGTGTGTGTGTGTGTGTGTGTGTGTGTGTGTGTGTGTGTGTGTATGTGTATGACTCACAAATAATCATATAACATCAATTGTATATAGATAGATAAATATGTTCCTATGTATGTATGTATAAATATATATATATATATATATATATATATATATATATATATATATATATATACACATATATATATATATATATATATATATATATATATATATATATAGAGAGAGAGAGAGAGAGAGAGATAGCTATAATGAGATATATATAGGTACATACACATATACACACACAAAAGTTATCAGTAGCCATACATATGTAGAAGTAGTGTGTAAGTACTGGGTGCAAAGTATATCCCTCAGCCACAAGCCCTTTAACTGCCACCTGTGAAATGTGTAGTGTGGCAACCATTCCCACAAATGAGAATACTGACATTAAACATATACCCACCCACAATTCAAAGGACATGACACGACACACAGGTATGCATACCCAGATAACCTTTATTTGTGTACTATACAATAATGTATGCCAGTACTTACACCACATACATTTTGAAATAAATAATCAGTGATGAATACAAGGCCCACACAAAACAGTAGATGCAAGCAATGTGGATATATACCATTCTATGCTGTCCAGGCCAAGGCCTTCAATTAGTACAACAGTAGACACAGGATTTGCTTTCAAGATAAGTAACAATCAACAATTACATATGTAGTTCAACAGCCTCCAATTACACCCTGTAGTCAAGCCCTAGGGCGAAATGTAGCACTTGTGGTAATGTCACAGTATCTCGTGCATAACACTGCTTAACCTAACATTTCACTGTCACACTGAATGACCCTTGTCTTAACACTTATATCCCTGAAAAGGTGTCACAACCTAGGTTAATGGCATTGAAACCCCCCCATAAATGGCTGTACAAGGGCAAAGAACACTGTGTACCACACGCTGACCTCTGGAATGTACAAGGGCACATATGTGTTGTCCAGCTGTTGCCCCCATATATATGGACTTTGCTCAACAGTTGGTGTGGGAGTCCATGCCATGACTGGGATGATATCAGTAATGCTAGCAGTAAACAATGATAGGCCATTACCTAACAACCCCTGTCTGTATCACAGCAGGACAAAGACTGGCATATATGTGGATGACAGTGGCAGGAACATAGGGCCATATTTGCATTATTGTTGTTATACACCCTGGAAATTGCTGGTGTTACAGGATTTGTTGCAACATACCCTTATGCAAGAATATGACATCGAAAAACAAATGGATGTAGCCATGTACTGATAGCACTCAACAGACAGAATGCCTCTGATATATCTGGGACAATACCTGTGTGGTGCACAGACAAAACTTAACAGCCAATCCTCTGGCTATCATATGGATAGGCCCACAGGTGAGATCTACACATGACATCACCATTGGCCTGTAACACTACTCAGCCCCCTCACACACACACACACACACACACACACACACACACACACACACACATACACACACATGTTGTCAATTGTATGGCTCAGCCTAGTCCTCTGGCAAACCAACAACACACCCTGTGCATCTGATGATACCTGTGCCGCATCCTGTCATTTGTAACATTGATGCAGGGACAGGCTAAAATGGTGCTGATGCACAGGGTGACTGTACAACAGTGTAGCAATGGAATGCTGTGTAGCATGTTGTCAGCAGTAAAGTGAAATGCTAATATCCTGGAAGGTGTAGCTGTGCAGCCATGATGCATTATAGTTGTAATTAACATGTTGCATTGTTTTCACCATTATCTATTCTGATTGTGTTGTGGTTGTCCATGTGCCACATGTCTGATGGCTGTAGTAGAGTCAGCAGGCCTTCTACAGTGGACACTAGCAAGTGTATTGGATGGTACACATGACATGGCTGGGTACAACACACAAAGCCTTTGGTTTGGATGCAGTACAGATACAAGACTGTACACATGGAGGTATGTCCCCATGCAGGTAACACATCTGTTGCCCATATAATCCCACCAAGACAGAACAAGCACAGCCACACATTGGTATATATGCAGTCTGCTATTTTAATGACATTGAACATGCCAACAGCAGGGTATATGTCCCTTTCCCCACACTACTACATTCCTCACCTCAGTAACATGGGTGTGCCAATGCCGGTGGCATAGCCCTACCCTTAGGAGGGTGTGAGGTGCTCTACTACTGTGAATGGTGTAAACAACAACTAACCAACCTGATAACATACACTGTGCAGTATTACAGACAGCTATGTGGGGGATAGATGCAACAGTAACTGCAATGATGGTGGATGTGTCCACAACAGCCACACCCAGTGAGTTATAGCAACCCCGGTATTACTGCACACCTCTACAGTGTGGAGGAGGGCATTAACACATCTGTGACCTGTGAAGGACTGTATGTCCACGGGATGGCACCCATGGAATGTTGGCATTTTCCAAGCATTCCTGGGGGAAACATATTCTGTGAATGGAGGTAGATCCCTTAACATCTACACACATTCCTACATGTGGGATGGTGTACAAAACCATGCTATGATCTACATAGGCTGTGTGCACCTCCTAACCCTCATCTACCACCTGTCATGATTGTGTCAAGGAGGTATACCATGTTCAGGTTGTATTCTCTGCCTTTGACAAGTCCAACGTTGGCGGGGTCCAGGGTTTCAAGATTCCCAGTGACATTGGCCATGGGTTCATTATTAATATATTCCATGTCCCTGCAGACCAGGATCATCAGGCTACTGGGTGGTAGTTCCCAGCTGACATGTTGGATTTGTGGTTGTCCTTGCCAGCATTAGTGAATCCATTGTCAGGTGTAGGCCTGTTAGATTGTATGAGGGTTCCCAGCTACTTACTGTGCCTGCCCAGGGTGTTCCCCCAAGCATGACACTTCACTTGACTGTACTGCATGATATGTTAGTAATGGCAGCCTGACATCCTACAGGTGGGATGGAGTACTATTAACATGTACTGCACTTGTCATGTAGGGTCCTGGTTATGGGATCTGCTAAGGTTGGTAGTGTATTGAAGGCCAGACGTGTTTGGCTGTGGGGGGAATACCTATCCATGCCAGACGTATGTTGTTTGGGTCTCTCAAACCCATTAATGGTGCATGTGGACATGTATGTTTTGGTTATGTTCCCAATTTCATCTACAGATGTATGTCCATATATATATACCTACATAGATATATATGGATTTACCTATGAAAGGGAGACAATCTCTCCACATGGCCCTTTCTGCGAACCAAAAGGATAAATCAGTCATTTCAAATTGCATCAAAGTTCAAAACTCAGCAAATCGAAAAGCAGATTCACTGACTTTCGAACTACAAGTTAGAATACATATCATGATGCAGGGGGGCAAGCCCCCCTGCACCACCCACACCCCCCACTTTAATACTTTAACTCTGAAATCTCACTACAGTGGGGAAAGGGACATTTTCCTGATACATGCCATAGTGCAATCCGCACACAAAATTCCGAATCTGCAGTGAGCGAATGAATAGTGACATTTGCTCATTGCACATTCAGTGCATCTATTCCAAGATTGTGCAATGTTGAAAACCTACTTTCAACCTTCCAGCTTTCGGAGAAATGATTTTCTCCCTTTGAAAGGTGAACCATATATATGCTTACACACACACACATATATATATATATATATATATATATATATATATATATATATATATATATATATATATATTTATTGCTGTATATATGTGGAAATATGGATGTATACATATATATCTATAGATGTATGCATATCTATGTATATATGCATATATTGGCATACATATATGTATATATTCCTATATCTGTATCTGCATATATAGATATGTTATATCCATTTAAATATAAATATATATACACACACACATACATCTACATGGTTCCCCGTAGTGTTGAATACCTGGGCTGGATGATATGTTTGTGAAAACATCATGGTTATGCATATCTGCCATGGCTTAGTGGTAAATCACTTTGTGTATGGTCTTGAGCCTTGCAGGAGCTGTTCATTTGTTGCTGGGCAGAACATGGGCCATTGGATACAGTGTGATTAAGGCACTTTAAAGCAGTCGTGTGCGGGTTTGCACAGAGCTAAGCACAGCCAACTTCCGGTTACAGTAACTTACAGTCAGTTAGCTTCTATATTGCTAAACCTATGTAGGCAGTGCTTACCGCCATGCAGACTCGCTTACAACTGCCACAAATTATAGAGCTCTTTTGAGTGTGTACCTTTAACTCCTAGTGGACGTGGCTTCAACATTTAAAAATTTAAGTTATTACCTTACATTTTTAACAAATACCCATTGACAGAGGTCATATATCAATACAATTGTGTTTGCTATTATGTATGCTTCAAGATAAAATTTTCCAATACCTTGTATGTAACATGGTTTTAGAATTATTAATGCAAATATGAACAGGCAATATTTGACGCCTAGAGAAGCAGTAGGGTGTAACTGCAGAAACGCCTGGAGACGCCACTCGGCTGTAATGAGTTAAGCTGTCTGTATCTAATGGGCCGTGTTCTGCCCAGCAACAAAATAGACAGCTCTTGCAAGGCTCAAACCAAGGACCCTGCAAACCCCACACAAAGTGATTTACCATTAAGCCATGGCAGATATGCATAATCCTGCAGTTTTCACAAACATATCATCCAGTCCAGTAACGTAACAGTACAGAGAATGTATACCATCATCTAGATGTATGTGTGGAAATATATTAATCTGTAAACAGATACAATATATATATGACATGTATATATATATATATATATATATATATATATATATATATATATATATATGTACGCCAATACGGTACCATGCAGTGGGGCATCATGTAACATCAGATACAAGGAGAGCTAGAACAATGACATCTACCACAGTCTGTACACAGGCTAAAGTACATATTAACAATACACGCACTGCTGACAGTCACCATAAGTACACAGACCTCAGTACTGTACAGTCATCCACAGAATATCCAGGTTATGTCGTAAAATATAACTCCAACTGTACATAACATGTGTTGCAGTCTGATATATCACTGGCTTCTTATCAGATATGATGACACTAATTATGGTGTATGGCACATATGCACCACTTCATGCACAACATATGTACACAGGTTGACAGAGGTGTGGCTGGAAGCACATACACAGGGCCAATATTGACATGTTGCTGTAATACCCTCATACATTTACTGTTGTAACAGGGTTTGTTGCAACATATGTCCTATGAGGAATACGAAATCAGTAACTGTCACGGCCTTCACCATCTAAAGACTGCAATCCTTACACTACCTTTTGCAGTCCATAGATTCTCTATGGCTAACACATGAAACCAAAGGCACAACACTGTCCAGTCTGCAGATGACCCTGCAGATGGAGATTCCTCATAAACATGGATCTGACATGGCAGGTATTGCAACATGTACAACAGCCATATCCAGAAAAACCCTGTTAAACCAACAGTACTCCAAATGCAGTATGGCAGCACTTACAGTCTGTAGTCAGGTCAGGCACATCCCATCCTGTTTGTTGCCCTCTTTCCACAGTGTATGTTGTTAGAGGTAAATCCCCAATCCATCTGAGATGCTGTTTGCCAAACAACAGATGTAGTTCCTGCTGACAGTGAATGAAAAGGGCCAACACCACCATGATGTTTTTAGATATTTGAGTGTGTTTTCATGCAACTGGCTATGGGAATGTTACCACAGCTGTCCCACATGCAATCAGCTAGGGGAGGGCTGCAATTCATGCAGAGGCCATCAGCTGATCATGAGCATCACTTAAAATACACATGCTGCTGCCTAAGCATAGCAGGTGCAGGTCTCCACACCCACCAGAATGGGGGTGGGAGAGGCAGACAGAGGCAAATACCTGTCAGGGAGGGGTGGTAAAGTAAAACTGCAGCATGTTTGTGTCACACACCTACCAGCAGAGGGTATCAAACCCCCAACAACTATGTAATGCTATCACAGTTAAATGTAGTTATTGGATGCGCCACATGGGTTACCTGCTGTGGAGCACTCAGGATATATATGTGATGGTGAGTGACATCTGCAACAGGGATACAGTACATATAAGGTAGGTGACATAAACGTGCCTGTCTGCATGAACAGATGCCAGTGTCAACACAGCCACAGTCTCACAGGAACACACACACATTGACACACTTGGCAGGGCCAGGAGTACAACTCATCAGTAGTGGGATTGCCACAACACATCACTGTGCAGGAATCACATGCACCACACAGGTCATATGGAGGTTGTAAGGGCAAAGAGTATGAGGAGGTGTCAGACATTGGACAGCATGCTTCAGTAAGCCCATGGGGGTTGTAGTGAGTGTGGATGTGGCCATACACACCATACATCACACACACAAACACACTGGGTGCCAGTACTGACATGCATGGGTGCATGTCTGCATGGGTGTGTGGTGGTCAACTGTGCCAGCAGGCTATACAAGGGTAGGTGATGGGTATACCTTGGCATCGGGCCACATGACAATGGTCTGCATAGTGGCTCAGGGCTGTAGTTTCTGCATTTGTCCACACAGGTGGGTACTATATCCCCCATCTAGTCACCTGGGTGACTATTGTGTATGGCCAATGCTGTGCATCGCCTGCCATGTATGTGTTCCTTAGTCCATGACATGTATGGTGTCTAGGATGTGCACATCTCCCACATGCATGTACAATGACATTTGGAACTGTACCTGGGGTACCTGGCCCATGTTGTGAACATGGATTATCATCAGATGTGCCAGTCTTGCCCATCTGTGGCAGGAACTGGTAATGGGCAGCAAGTTTACCCTCCACCTACACTGATAGCATGCTAACAACATTCCCTGGTGTCAGTGGCATCTGTCCATACAGGGCATGTTGTCAAGCATGGTATGTCCATAGTGGGTCACATGTGAAGGCATCACGGGCGGTGCAGGTGTCAATTGGGGAACATGGGGGTGGTGCATCTGTCTGCATGTACATGCATATTGGACAGATGGGCAAGGTGACATGCCCTCTGTAGCCCACTGCTATCACTCCATAGTCACTATCGGTGGCCAATATGCAGTGTACTACCCACATATTGGCTGTTGCCTAGGCATGTACATGACACATGGATAGAGTGTGTGATCTGGGTAGTACTGGGGTTGCTAACTGTCATTGCCTGGCCTTGACATCACATGTATGGGTATGGCTTTGCACCCCAGCCTCTCAGGAATTTTACATCTGTTATCCCAGTATGGTTGACATTGTGATATATAGTAGGGCCACCATATAAGAAATATGCAAAACCCTCTCCACATTGGCCATGGGTGTCACACACTCATGACCACCTCTACACAGGATATGAGTTACAAACACACACACACACACACACACACACACACACACACACACACACACACACACACACACACACACACACGCGCACACACACACACACACACACACACACACACACACACACACACATACATACACACACACACCTGTCATGTCTTCGAGTAGAACCCTTACCTAACTAGTTTATTACACTACAGCACAATGCAGATATAGTACACGCAAAGGAAATTACTGGAGTATTCCTTCCCCAAAGGTGTAGTTCACAATGGATGACATCTGCAGGATTACCAAAGTAGAGCATTTCAAATGTACTGCAAGTGAGTAGCCTAAAATGCATTGTTCCCTACACAGACAGTGAGACACACACAAAACATCCACAACCGACATGCGTGGGTATAGAACCCCTGACCAAAGTCAATATCACACTACAGCATAGAACTGTTATAGGATGCACCATGGGGAATACTAAAGAGATCCTTCCCCAAAGGTGTATTTCAGAATGGATGACATCAGCAGGATTACCAAAGTAGGGCATTTCAAATGTACTGCATATGACTAGCCTATACTGCATTGCTCCGTATACAGACATTGGAACACACACAAAACATCCAGAGCTGCCACACTGCAGCAGTACGCAGTTCCTGGATGCGCTACAGGAATTACTGGGCTACAATTTTCCCAGAGGTGTATTTCTAGGTTTGTGACATCAGCAGCCTTGGCAAAGGTAAGTATATGACTTGTAAGGAGTGTCAGTACCCTAAAAACCATTGCTCTCTACACAGTCAGAGACAGACACACACACACAATTATCATGTCTGGGGTTAGAACACCTACTTAACTACTTTATCACACTACAGCAGTATGCAGTTACAGAATGCACAATGGAGATTACTGGGCTACAACCTTGCCAGAGGTGTATTTCTAGGTTGGTGACATCAGCAGCCTTGGAAAACTTGAGTATATGAATTGTAAGGAGTGTGAGTACCCCAAAAAGCATTGCTCTTTACAGCCACACACACACACACAATTGCCATGTCTGGGGTTAGAACACCTACCTAACTACTTCATCACACTACAGCATTACACAGTTATAGCACGTGCCATAGAGTTACTGGGACATTTTTACCCCAACGGTGTTTTTCACAGTTGATGATGTCAGCAGACATGCCAAAGTAGGGCGATGGAGGTTGTAGTTCCTGTGAATGGCCTCAAAAACATTGGTCCCTACTCTGACAAAGAAACACAAGCAAACATTCACACTTACAATGTCTGGGAACAGAACCTCTACCTAATTAGTTCATTACACTACAGCATTACTCAGTTATAGCATGTGCCATGGAGATTACTGGGATATTTTTACCCCAAAGTTGTATTTCACAGTTGATGATGTCAGCAGACGTGCCAAAGTAGGGCAATGGAGGCTGTAGTTCCTGTGAATGGCCTCAAAAAACATCGCTCCCTACTCTGACAAAGGAACACACACAAACATTCACACTTACAATGTCTGGGAATAGAACTCCTACCTAACTAGTTTATTATACTACAGCACTACGCAGTTATAGTGCACACCATGAAGATTACTGGAGTACTCCTTCCCCAAAGGTGTATATCACATTGGATGACATCAGCAGCCTTGCCAAAGTTGAGTATATGAATTGTAAGTTGTGTGAGTACCCTAAAAAGCATTGCTGTCTACACAGTCAGACACGCACACACTCACAGATGCTAAGGCTGGTGATAGAACTCCTATCTAAGTACTTTATCACACTACAGCAATACACAGTTACAGGATGCACTATGGAGATTACTGGGCTACTGCCCTCCCAAAGGTGTATTTCACATTGGATGACGTCAGCAGGCTTATCATAGTAGAGCTATGGGAAGGGTGGTGTGCACATGGGCCATAACCCATTCATCTAAGGGTTGACACGCCACATGCGGGCACACACAGGGTCATATGTCACAGGTATGTGTATACAGCTGCTAGATGACTATTTCCTTGTACAGTCATGTTGCACAGCTGACACGTGCACCACATAGTGTGTAATGCTGACAGATACTGGTGGCTATTATCTGTAGTGAGTGACATCTGCACCTCATGTGTTTGGGGCCTTCTGGCTGTGTGCTGGGTGGACAGGCCTGAATGGCTTCTTGTCAAAGTCGACCTCTTCCACACATCTATGTTCATCTACCTTTGGCTTATTATAGTGTGTTGTCCTGACATATATGTCTGTATTCCTATCCACTGTGTGTGCAAGGAATGAGTGGTGCATACTGACAAGTGTCCGCCCTAACAACTGCAACTGCTAGATATGTCTGGTCCACTGGTGTTTGCAGTTATGGCCTTCATATGTTTAAGTGTGTGAGCATGCCCAGTATGACCTTTCAGTATGTTGTTAACTGACATTGCCTTCATTTCTCTGTGTGAGCATGCCCAGTATGGCCGTCTGTATTGAACGTGTGGATTGTGTCCAGGTAGCTTGTGCTGCAGTGGTGACTTTTGTGTTGTACACCGACAGGTAGCATGCTGTCTCTGCAGGGTATCCATCGATCATTTTGTTTTGACTGTTACTACATTTCTGCATAGCGGGGAGGGGGCACACCTGACTGTTTCTACATTTCTACACAGGAGTGTTGGGGGCACACCTGACTGTTATTACATTACTATGTAGGATGGGGGGGGCACACCTGACTATTTCTACACAGGGTTGAGAGGGCACACCTGACTGTTATTACATTACTATGTAGGATGCGGGGTGCACACGTGACACTTGTACACATTTGCTATGACTGTACTGGTATGTCAGGTCATTCTGTATTTCTAACTATCATGCTGACTAGAGGCATACCAGTGTACTACAGATCGTGGCTTTGGTTGCCCTACATATTATTGTCTGACTTCCTACCCTTCAGAACTAACATCCGACTGCCTACCCTGCTGTGGTCTGTCTGTGTAGGCCTGGGTGGGGAGGTTAACCATAGCCATCATTCTAGGGCCATGGCACAGGCTCTGTTTGTGTTTGTCTACACCTGTCCTGCTGGCTGAGACTGTTGTTGGGTATGTGAACCTTCCTGACTGGCATGTGTGGGTCTTATGGACATGCATGTCGCTCTGCCTATTTCCTGCAGTGGGTTTTGTCACCCTGTGTAGTACTGGCTACCATGGTGAGTCCAGTATGTGTTATAGATGTCATGGTGCCACTATGGGTGTCTACTGTCTACTGCCATAACATTTGGCTACCCAATTCCCTTGCGTGCTCACATCCATACCATAGCTACAGGTAACAACACATTCTACTCCATTTGGCAATTGGTAGGTTCATTGACTTACCTTGAGGGTGTGCCAGACTTGCGGATGGTGCTGGAGGGCTGCCTATATTGAATGCACATAGTACACTCTCTATACATGGTTTAGCACAGGTAGTGTCATGTTTGGCATCCCTTTTACTGTATGTGCGAGTCAGAGAGAGGTGTCATTCCCTGGGTCTCTACTGTGTCAGTGCATGTGCTATGTGTTGCCTCTTTGCCAAGGCCAGGACATACTGGGCATGCTTCCTTCTGCCTACTGGGGCAGGCTCAGGTTGTTCCTCCTCCGAGTCACTCTGTGCCTGTGCAGGCCTTAGCAGTGGTGGGGGGCTGTGTGGCCCTGCCCCATGCTGTTCCTGCTGCAGCTGTTTCTGCAGGATCATATTGTGTAGCATAGCACATACCATAACAATTTGGGTACATGTAGCTGTTGAATACTGCAAGGCTCCACCGGATGTATCCAGACACCGGAACCATGACCTGGGCATCCCAAACACATGCTCTATTATATGTCTGGCCTGTGCATGTGCCTCATTATGGCATTATTGTTCAGGGGTGTGTGTGCATTTCTTATGGGTGTCATTAGCCACGGCTCCAGTGTGTACCCAGCATCCCCCACTAGTTCACCATAGGGGATGTCCATACTGGCAAATCTCTGGTACAGCTGCATGGGATGCCATATGTTTGACTCATCATAGCTTCCAGGGCAGCCAGCACAGACATTCATTATAATGAATTTCTCCTGCAAATGAGGTGATTTGCATACCAGGGCTTAGTCCGTGTATAATTCATGCAGGAGCTCTCGTGCATGCCCCTGCTGGCTGTTCCTGGATCGCACGGCAGACATATTGCCTGCTAGGGCTCCTGCACTAATCATGCATGCCATGCAGAGCATCGAGAATCTGAGGAACCAGAAATTCCCAGCTCAGAAGGGCAGAATCTAGCCTCTCTTCCCACAAGAGTGCAGACCACAAACCTTCTTAATGAAAAATAACTGGCCTGAAGCCCAAGTGCTTTAATCATAACTAATACACTTTTAGAATAACAGACAGTGAGCCTTCAATCAGTAATTTCCAACTTAGAAGGATGTAAGCTACATGTCCTGCCACAGCAGTGCAGACCATAAACCTTCTTAATGTAAAACAACTGGTCTGGATCCCAAGTGCTTAAACCAAAAGGCTTTAATCACTCTACTACCAAGCAGCAATAAATGGAGCAGAATAAATACAATTGAGTAGTTTTAAGAACAGGTATGCTGTGGTGGTGCAGCGGTAGCATTGTTGCCTCACAGCAAGAGGTTCTCCCGTTCGATTCCGAGCTGGAGTGCAGGGAGTGCCTTCTATGTGGAGTCTGCATGTCATCCCCGTGGTTGGGTGAACATTCGAAAGACATGCATAAATGGGCTTGCCTTAGTTGAAGGTTGAAAATCGAGCTGGCACCTTGGCATTTTTGAAAATCAACTGCCAATCATTAGCAGACGGGAGTTCTGGTGTGGCGACCCCTGACCGGGAAAAGCCAAAAGACAACAACAACTTTTAAGAACAAGCAAAAGCAAAATAAAGTGCAATTTTTTTTTTAGTGAAGTGCAAGCAGAAGAAAAAGTGGGTTGGCCTTCTCAAATGTTCTCTCTGTATTAAGTAGAGTGAACACCAGACTGGGAGAGGTGTCCCAGATCAAATTTACAGTAGGGGCGGGCAATTGCAAAGCCACCAACTATAACAACACCACCATCACCACAAGAATAGGGTGGGGGGGGACAGTTTTAGGACAGATGAGAAAAAGAATGCCAGAAAATATATAAAATAATTCAGTCAGGCAAAATTAAGACAATGCAGAACTCTGAAAGGTTAAAATGCCAAGAAATATACTTATCAATCAGCAATATATTTCCAAATTGTTAGAATCACACTGCAGCCAGCCCAGAACACCAGGAGTTTTCAACAGTGCTGTTGCTGACATCCCTTATGAAGGGTGTCTGACTGTCTTCTTTATCTTTCTATATTTGCTTTGCAACCTGATATAGTTTCTTTGTGCAACACACTGATTTGCTTTCTAGAAGCTGGTAGAGTGCCTCTGATGCCCTTTTCTCTGCAATTGCAACTCCTTTCTTAGCTTCTTTGTTAACCAACCAGTACTCCTGCCTAGCCTGGTTGGTCTTTTCTATCTCCCATCTTTCCTGCACTCCTTTTTTTTTAATGATGCCCTGGACTTCTGCATTCCACCACCACCTTTTCTTATACACCTTATTTCCATACCTGGCTATCCACATATTAATTCTGTAGTCCTCACACATGCTGTTTTGAGGCACTGCCATTCTTTTTCAACTCCACCTATTTCTTCCTCTTCTTGGGGTGCTAGAGCCCTGAGTTATTCATTGAACTGTTGTACTTTCTCTCCAGTCAACTTCCAGGTCTTCAGCCTGGTCTTTGGTCTTTGAGAAGGCCAACCCACTTTTTCTTCTGCTTGCTGTGGCAGGACAGGTAGCTTACAGCCTCCTCTGGCCATTGCTTAGAGACTGATTGTGGCAACAAGTGGTTTATGCTGTGTGGGTCAACTGTTTCAGTGGGGATGACTTTGCAATCATTGATTCTACCCAAGTGCCCTTTCCTCCTTACTGGGAGGAAGTCTACCTGAGTTGCATGTTGGCCACTCTTGCATGTGATATTGTAACTTTCTCACTTTCTGAGACATGTGTTGGATACTATCAAGCCATTTGCCAGACAGAAGTCTAGAATGGTCTCTTTTTTCTTTATTCCTGTTTCACCACTCATGTGGTCCTAAACATTGCTCATATCCTGTTCTGTCTGTTCTGATATGTGCATTGAGGTTGCCTATTATCAACACCAATTCATATTATCCTGCTTTATCTAGTAGGTCCTGCAACTGCTGTCTGAATGCACACTTTTCCTCATTATCACATCCCTGCTGTGGGGCCTAGGCTGAGATTATTAATACTGTCCTCTCATTACACTGGGGTCTGATAGCCATGAGTCTGTCACTAATTCTGATGACATCCATCACTGTCTTCTGAAGCCTCTCCCTCACCACAATTCCCACACCATTTCTAGCCTGTCTTCCTCCTGAGTAGTAGTCTCTGGATCCCAAGCCAAGCAACCTCACTGCACTGCCCTTCCATCTTGTCTCTTGGATGTCTAGCCTCCTCTGTATCATCATGACATCCACTTCCAAACTGCATCCTGCCAGTGAACCTACATTTAGCAAGTCTAAGTTCATGTTTGCCAGGTTGATTGTTTTATACTGAGCTTTCACTCAGCAGAGTAACCCAAGAAACCCAGGCTGGGCAACTAGACACAGACTGGCCAGTAGCTTATTGAGCCAGGGCTGCTGGGCTTTATGGCAGGTGCACACTGGCCAATAGGGGCACATACACCCCTCTTACCATTAGCATTGGTCCCTGGCATAGGTCAGATCCTCAACCCACTTATCACTGGTACATACCCATGCCCATTTTGGCAACATTAGTCAACATGACCAAATCAACTAGAGCCATATTTTACACTATCAAGTGGCTAGCCCTGCCACAGTGCACAGTCCATTATCCTTGTTCTCCTATCTTGAGGATACTGTGCACCACAATAGATGCCCAAAGCAGTTGGTCTGTACAACTCTTCCCCCACTGGGCACCATATAGAGTCTGTGCTGCAGACCACAGCTCCATTGATTGGTGAGCTTGAGATGGAAACAGAGATACACAAGGAGAACATGCAAACTCCAAACAGGCATTGGCTGGAGGTCAGGATCAAACCTTGTACCTTGTGCATGAGAGACGACAACTTTAACCATTAGGCCAACTGCAAGGAAGTGATATGTTTTTTTTTTAATGTGACTACTCAAAAACTTTACAATTTTATTATAGCTTTGCTCTAATTTGGCAAGATAACAGGGATGTTACATCAATGAAACATGATGAAGCACAGAGAAGATTTTTTTTTTATTTAATATATATTTATTTTTTTAACTGAGTAAGCCCACTAGATTTTCGTAGATGACCCCAGAACACTCTGTGGTTCTTTGGCTTGCTTAAAGTCAAATAGTCCCATAGAAATATCCAAAAGCAAATATATATCAGGTGACTCCCTTTACTTAAGTGCAGTCGCCATAAAATGGAACTCCATTCCCATCGAAATCAGAATGCAAGATAACAAATCTAACTTCAAAAATCAACTAAAGTCCTACCTAACCAATTCCTGGACATACAACTGTCAAGACCCGACTAACCAATTAAATAGATACCTACTCCTTTCTCATAATTAGTCGTAAATGGTGTATTCCATGGTAAAGTAATACGGTTGCACCAGGAATTATACTGCAACGTGTATCACTATCTCATGTTTACTACCTGTACCTAACTTTGTGGATATTACTTTAGTGCATTTTGTAAAGATCATGTTGAATATAATTGTATTGAATGTTCTGAATATTATCTGTATCATGATTATGTTGAACATCATTGTACTAAATGTACTGAATTTTTTATATTGTAATGTTCTGTGTGGAGCATTTCTCCCTGGGTCTTCTCTGAAAATGGGCATTTTCTGCCCAGTCAGACTTTCCCGGTAAACAAATGTAAAATAAATACTAAATAGTAGGCAATTGGAGGCAGAGGGATCACCCTGAACTGAAGAAAGCAGCTTTTTAACAGCTTGTAGGCTTAATTTGCTTGGATAAAAAGTTTCTATAACCTGGGAGTAGAGATATATAAAGTATATATTTATTTTTATTATTTATTGCATTTGTTTACCAGGATGGTCCAAGTGGGGAGTCCCATTTCAGTGGAGGCTCAAGGAGGAAAAGCAGCAGTAAAACAATAATTAAAACATTTTAGACAATAAGCATAAATACATGTTAGATCGATATAAATTCATATTAGGCTTATGTACTTGGTATGTTAGGAAAGATTTGACTTTGTAAAGAAACCCTAGTTTACATTTTTTTTTAATATTTGTTGGATGGGTTTACCAAATCTTAAATGTTGCTCAATTATTACTCCTGGTAGTTTTGCATTTTGTGCTAGCTCAGTTCCAGTATTACTGGATGACAGTATTATAAAACCCTCATAAATGAGGTATGGTCTAATTCTGGGTACTGACAAGGCATAAATCATCACAGGACTTGGTTGCCTTTCATTTAGTGTGATCTTATGAAAGTTGTTATAGTTTGATTGCTGAGTTGCAAATGTAAATAACATTTGTTTGGCTTGTTGGGATTTCGGAGTAATTTATAATGCTCGCATCAGTTTTCTGTTTTTGTAAATGAATAGTCCAGATCATCTCGGAGCTGGTTGATTGAAGAGGCTGTGGATAGTATGGATACTGAATTAAAGCTGCTGGATGAGAGGTTATATGCATTTTGTTTATAAATATTTTAAATTGTTGAGTCCTAATATGGAACCTTGGGACTTTTATAGCTGATAGTACATCTATATTTAAGCAAAACTAAAAAAAAAAACTGTGAGTATATAGCACTGCATAAACAAAACAAACAGTACTGCAAGAAGAAAAAAATATAAGAGAAAAAACTTCACAAAAAAGGAGGAGAGGAAGTTCCCGGTGCCCTGGCCCAATTTTCCCCCCTAGACACTATGAACACCTCATTGGGTCTTCACTAAAAGGAAGACAGTGGCCTAATGTGACTAACCCAGTCATAAAAGTAAATAGAAATAGAAATAAAAATATTAGCACTAGGTGTAATGGAAGGCTACAAATGCCAACATGTTATTTTCTCATCTACTTAAGAAGTACTTTAATTTCTATAACTGCAGTAAAATAGCTAAATGACCGCCCCTATTCCCAGATGTCCTAGCACTGCCTGGGAAATGGCTGCCTGATTTCTTTGAAAGGCAGTCCCTTTAAATGAGTCACCACAGGCATTTGATACAATTATTTACGCAATACAAACAACATTACTGGGTAATCTTTCAAGCTTATTACAAACCAAGATGTTAGTAGAAGTACTTGACAGAAGTCCTGATGTCATGCAGTGAATACAAAAAAGAGAGCCTTGTTTGTACAACCCAGGCAATTTTCGTTAAATCCTCTGGATCATTAGCCTCTAGGAGCTCCTTTGTTGTTCCTGGAGAGGGTGATTAAACTAAAATCCACTACAGCATTCCTTGCTGTGATCATTGTCAGCACATGAAAGCTAGGCACACGAAACTCTGCAACATCTAAAACAGATTGATGGCTACCATATTAAGACTAAATATTCTGAAAATATAGCTGTCAATTCTTGTAAATATGTATGTGTGCCTTAAATAAACAGTGTGAAGTTTAATTACATTACCAACTTAGATTTCTACTCAATCAGTTCATACTAAACATTTGTACAACATGCTGGCTGTCTAAGGAAATAGATATTTATGGATGCATGCACTTTTTACAATATATAAGCATCTATGTATTTGATTTTGATAGCAAAATTATGTTTTTATTTATTTTATTGTACTAAGCCATTCACTGGGTAAACCTACCAAGCACAAGTCTCTTTTAAGGAGTGACCTGGGAGTGCTACAAGAAAAGTCTGACTGGGACTGATCCCATAAGCAGATGCCCATGAGAAAAAACCCACAATTATTATGGATGTAAGTACAACTACATTACAAAATACATACACAAAGAAACATAGTATAATTTTTTCAAGGAGAACAAAATGTGCATTTTTTACAAATATAAAAATATAGAAGACATTCAAATTTTCATACATATATTAAAACACTGAAACATTTTTCATTGTGATACAGATAAGTATGTACATTAAAACTGTATGTACAGTTTAGGATCCACAGCTGAAATGCTACAGTACACACAGAAACTGAATACATACAGTTGTTACAAAGGCAGATACATGTTTAGACTTGTTAGAAATATGTTTCAAATGTTATGTTATTTAACTACTATAAAAATAGAGTTTTCAGGAGTAAATTGAGTAGGTTAGAGTTTGTACAGGAGTTTGTAGTTTTGGATGTTGGTATGTATGTTTGATATTTCAAATGTTATGTTATTTAACTACTATAAAAATAAAGTTTTCAGGAGTAAATTGAGTAGGTTAGAGTTTGTACAGGAGTTTGTAGTTTTAGATGTTAGTATGTATGTTTGATAAAAAAATTAGTATGCAGTGGAACATGAGACAGAGGTACAGAGACAAGTTAGGTTAGACAGGGATGGGGAAAGGACATATATGAGTTAGAAGGAGGTTAAAAGTGTTTAAGATTAGTGTATATATATATATATATATATATATATATATATATATATATGTGTGTGTGTGTGTGTGTGTGTGTGTGTGTGTGTGTGTGTGTGTGTATATATATATATATATATATATATATATATATATATATATATATATATATATATATATATATATATATATATATATATATATATAACTATATATATATATATATATATATATATATATATATATAAATATATATATATATATATATAGAGAGAGAGACAGATAATAGATATATATCTGTGTGTGTGTGTGTGTGTATATATATATATATATATATATATATATATATATATATATATATATATATATATACATGTATGTATTCCCTTCACAAGCTCGAAGTTTCAAACCTTCAAACTACAAATTGTTGAGACTATAAGATCTATAGGTTCATAGGTTCATAGGTTCATACTAGGCTATCTGCCCTAGGACATTTATAAGCTTAGCCAGAGTGTGTTTGGCTTTTGCCACCCATTTTAAATTAATTTTGCTATGCCCTTTTTCGAGGTTAGTATACTGTGCCTCTGTCTAACAGTGACACAGAAGTGATACCTGGGGTAAACCTACGATCTCCCATCCACTCATCAAGATTCCTTTTGAAGAGAGTCAATGAGGGACTCAGCCTAACCTGGACTGGGATTTTATTCCAGAGTGAAGGGAGTCTCTGGGTTATGAATCTGTCCCTCCAGCATGTCCTATTTATTTCAGTGCTGAGGTTCAAGTCTCTTGAGCGCATAGCTCGATGGGATTTGGATTTTCTGAGGTGCAGCATGTCCATTAATTCTGGGTTGGACATGGCTTTATATGTCAGGCACAGATTGCCTCTGAGCAGGTGGTATGCCACTGAGTAGAGCTGGAGTTTCTTTAACCGGGCAGCATATGGCATCTGTTTGAGCCCTTTGATCCTCTTGTTGAGGTACTTTTGGGGTCTTTCCAGTTGCTGCAGGTGTCTGGTAAGGTACATCCCAAAGGGGCATTGTACTCAATTATGGGCCTGATGAGGGATGAGTAAAGAGGCACGATGACCTCCCCTGATCTAGATGTGAATCCCTTCATGATTAGGTGGGCTATATAAAATGTTTTTCTAACCACTTTGGCCACGTGGTTGTCAAATGAGAGATTGCTATCAACTTGGGTCCCCAGGTCCCTAATTACTTATTCTGTACTTAATGGATTACCACCTATGTGGTAATTTGTGGGCACTTTGTTTTTGCCAAAGGGGATGACTATACACTTTTTGGCATTTAGCTTGAGGCCATGGCTCTGGCACCAGTTGTCTGTTTCTATGAGGCCCTTTTGGAGGATGCTTGTATCGCCTGGAGAGTCGATTATGGTGCCCAGTTTGCAGTCATCTGCGAACTTGGTCAGCCACAGTCCTTCCTTGTTGGCCTGTACCTCCGAGAAATATATACCGAACAAGAGAGGTCCCAGGACTGAGCCTTGTGGGATGCCACTTGTAACTGGTTTGGAGTCTGACATGGCTCCAGCAATTCTAACCATGTGGGTTCTGTCCTTGAGCCAGTTTGCAACCCATCTAGTGGCATAGGGGTTTATATTTAAGCTGGTGAGCTTATCTATAATGCCTGAGTGGGGTATTGCATCAAAGGCTTTTGCGAGGTCCAGGTAGGCTGTGTGGACCACCTTCCCCTCGTCAATGGCCTTGGTGACTGTTTCAAAGAAATCGACCAGGTTTAAGAGGCAGGATCTGCCCTTAACAAAGCCGAACTGGGTAGGATCCAGTGTCTGTAGGTCCCCAATATCTTTATTTATGAGGTCCATGATGATCCTTTCCATAGCTTTGCAGACCAAGCTAGTCAGGCTTATGGGGCAATAGTTTCCAGGATCCGTTGAGGCACCACCTTTGTGGAGAGGGACCACTGTTGCTGTACGGCACTCTTTGGGTACATATCCTGTAGCAAGACTGAGATTGAACAGTAGTTTTATGTTTGGGTTTAGCTCTTCTTGGAGTTCATGTAGGACGCAGCCCGGGACACCATCTGGTCCCATTGATGCTGTGTTTTTTGCTTTGGAGAGGGTGGCTCTTACCTGAGCATCTGAGATGTCAGGGGGGCAGCACTCTGCTGGGATAGATATTTGCCCTTTTGGTGGGGAGGGGGGTGAGAAGTTTGCGCTGAATCTGTCAGCTAGGATGTTGGCAATGTCTGTGGGTTCGGTGTATTTTTTGTAATTTTAGACTAATTCTGAGCATATCTGGGAATTCCCACCCAGGTTCCTAACATAACTAAAGAAAGCCTTGTGATTATCCTTTGTGTTCTGTGCAATTTTTCTCTCGAAGCTGGCCTTAGACGATTTTATGAGTGCCCATAGTTTTTTGCTAATACTGATCAGAGATGCCTTCCCTTTTTGGGATTTTGCTCTATCATGTAGTAGCTTCCTCCTTCTATTGTATAGTTTGTTTATGGCTGGGGTCCACCAGAAAGGACGTCTGCCTTTGGAGGATTGGGTCTTGGTTTTATTTGGGATTGCACGATCCATGCATTCCTGAAGGTGTTCATAGAATGCATTTATAAAGGATTCTGCGGTCTGGGCCGTATTTTCCACAGGCCCGGGAGCTATGAAGGATTCCACCTCGGTTTTGAGGAGTGTGAAATTTGCTTTAGAGAAGTTTTTCACTGTGGTTTTCTGGGCAGGGGGTGGGGTCGGGATGTGAATATCCAGTGAGATTAGTTTATGGTCTGATCTTACCAGTGAGGGATACACTTCTGGTCTGGAGCATAGAGTCCCCATGTTGGTGATGATCAGGTCCAGTATGCTTTCCCCTCTTGTGGGAGTGGTAACAAGTTGTTCCATAGCATTTGAGTTTATAAATTCTAGGAACTTTTGGACTAGGGTGTTGGAGCTAGAGTAATGCTCCCAGTCTATGTTTGGGTAGTTGAAGTCGCCCAATATAATGGTGTTTGGAGAGACCTTCATATTTTCCAGTGTTCTCAGGAAGGCTGAGTGGGGTTCATGGGTTTGGGAGGGTGGTCTGTAGCAGGCTATAAACTGGAAGGCAGTTTTACCCACTGTTAGTTGCACATGGATAGTCTCTGATGCTTCGTGCTGTGCCACCAACCTGGAGGTGTGGGTATCTTTGACAAATATTGATACTCCCTCTCCTTTTGTGGTTTGGTCCAAGTTTTGGGGCTGAAAAGCATGGTATGAGGTAACCTGGTAGTGCTGGGGTGCTCTCAGGAGCCTTCAACCAGGTTTCTGTTACTGCAAAGATATCGATGTTCTCCATGCTAAGGAGAGTTTCGAGTGCGTGCATCTTGAGGTTTAGACTTCTGGTGCTGAGTAGCATTACTCTTAGTTTCTTATCCCTTGTGATACCTATGGAGGTGGGTTTGTCTTTTGAGCCTTGCCTAAAAAAGGCACTATGGGGGTAGCAAGAGCCTTTGCCAATATCCGAAAGCCCAGGGGTGACAGGTGCAAGCCATCCCTAGTGAAGCATCGTGGCTTGTCAAGCATGTCATCCCAGGCTGACAGGCATTGGATCCCCTTTGAATGACACCAATACTTAAGCCAATTGTTGAAATTGATCATCTTGTCTTCATATTGTGGCATCATTCTTGGTGAGGGTAAGATGCTACTCAAGGTCAGGGTCATACTGGCCTGGGCTACATGCTCAGAGAGCTCCTCTATGTCTCTTTTCATGTAGTCCAGGGAGGTACATCTCAGGTCATTCACACCAGCATGGACAATGACTCAGTCACATTTATACTTGCCTTGGATTGACCTGAGTGCTAGTGTTATGTGGTGGATCCTAGCGCCCAACAGGCAGCTCACCGTGACCTTCTCCTTGTTCAGCCTGGTGAGCGGGACGTCAGTGTGCCTGACAATAGAGTCACCTATTACAAGTGTATCATGTGTGTTGTTTAGCCTTAAGGGCTGTGACTGTTCGGCACACTGGCTTTTTGAGCTATGTGTTGCACGTGTTTTGTTTTGGGGTAGCGGTTGCTTGGGTGTCTGCTTTGGAGGTCTCTGCTGCTTAGGCAGATTTTTATTTAGAGCCTCCGAGTATGTTTTTGTGTGTTTATGTGTTTGGTTTGCTGTCATGGTAGGTCTATGTAAGAATGGAATTGTAGTGAGTGTGGTTTCCTTCTCCTCCTGACTGGTTACGTCAGTACTGAGTTGAGAGAGCTTAGCCTCCAGTTTGGCTATATGGTTGCATCTCTCACATGTGTTGGAATTTGTTGGGAGGAGAAGAGGGTTGTCTGTGTACATGAGGCAGTTGTAACATTGCCTCAAGATTTCCAGATTCACCAGCTGGACCGGAGAGGAGATTGATAATTGACCTTTGGACATGCTAGAATAGTATTGGGAATTCCTTTATAATTGAAAAAAGGGCCAATGGGGAACAAGGTACTCAAGGAGAGTTTGTGAGGGTGTAGTGCTTTTAATTTTTTAGTGCTGACTTATATAATTGCTTTAGTGAGCAAGTGCCAGGTAACTTAAATGCAATGTGTTACAGGTAACTTAAATGCAAAAACAACAAACAGTAACTTTCTTTCAAGTGAAACAAGGAAATAAGTACAGTAAGCAATGCAGATATCACTAGGGATCCACAGAAGTGCTGAAAAGCCGTGTTTTAGGTGGAATTAGTGTTTCAGGGAAATAACAAGCAAACAACAAGCATACAAAGCTAGATTCACCAGGCCTGGATCTAGTCTATGCTACAGCAAACAATGTGTACCAATTTCAGTAAGAAACAGTTCAAATATGCAGGCACTATAAGCCTTTAACCAGAAATTCCCAGCTCAGAAGGGCAGAGTCCAGCCTCTCCTCCCACAAGAGTGCAGATCACAAAACTTCTTAATGTAAAATAACTGGCCTGAAGCCCAAGTGCTTAAACCAGAACTAATACACTTTTAGAATAACAGACACTGAGCCCTTAATCAGCAGTTCCCAACTTAGAAGGATGTAAGCTACCTGTCCTGCCACCACAGTGCAGGCCACAAACCTTCCTATTGTAAAACAACTGGTCTGAAGCTCAAGTGCTTAATCCAAAAGACTTAGAATGATAGCTACACTTTAATCAAGTTATTACCAAGCAGTAATAAATACAATTGAATACTTTAAAGAATTCCTGGATTAGTGCTCAAGTTATACAAACAAAGCTAGATTCAGCAGGCCTGGATCTAGTCTGTGCTACAGCAAACAAGGTGTACAAATTTCAGTAAGAAGCAGTTCAAATATGCAGGCACTATAAGCCTTTAACCAGAAATTCCCAGCTCAGAAGGGCAGAGTCCAGCCTCTCCTCCCACAAGAGTGCAGACCATGAACCCTCTTAATGTAAACTAACTGGCCTGAAGCCCAAGTGCTTAAACCAGAATTAATACACTTTTAGAATAACAGACACTGAGCCCTCAATCAGCAGTTCCCAACTTAGAAGGATGTAAGCTACCTGTTCTGCCACTACAGTGCAGACCACAAACCTTCTTATTGTAAAACAACTGGTCTGAAGCCCAAGTGCTTAAACTAAAAGGCTTAGAATGAGTTACACCAAGCAGTAGTAAATACAATTGAGTACTTTTAAGTTGACGCAAAAGCAAAATAAAGTAGGAAGAAACACAAATACAGTAAAAGCAGATACATTTTTTTTTTCACAACTGAACTTCTTAGGTAACAGAAGGTTGAAACCTGAGACAGCTTTTAAGAAAGAAATCTCAAAAGAACCAATGAGGTGCTTAGTCTAAGCTGTAGTCCAGGTGACCTCAGTCAGCCAATGACCTCAAACAATTCTCTCTCACTGAAATGCCTGATGGCTTTGGCTAAATCAAGATGTCCCTGAATATGTGCTCAGACACACAGCCTCCACAAACACTAGGCCCAAATACAAGCCTGAATATGGAAATGCTACAAATATCCCCACTACTTAGAACAAACTGCAGAAATGTTTCTCACAGCTGAAAAGCAGCAGTGAGCCTTTAAATGAAAGTTTTAAACAGCTAAAGGAGCCTCTAGAAAAAAGAGTTTAACTGCAACAAGTTATCAGAAATAAACAACCCAAGAGATGCTTAATAAAAGTGGACAATTTCCAGTTAATACCTTACACACAGTGAAACTAGTTAGAAAAATACACAGTACACAAAGTGCTATAAATAACAAAGAAATAAAGAACAAAATAAAAAACAGGATACTTAATGTTATATATTATAGCTCCGAGTTTCCTCAGTGTCCTTCCTTCGATTAGCTCAGTGTGAAATGGTTTGTTTTGAAACTTCTAACATTTTGAATGGAGATCGCTGTACAGCATGGAATGGAAAATTTACCATTTTCCTCACTGTAGTTTGATCTCGGAGTTAGTATATTTATTTAGCAGGGGGTGTGGGGAGTGCAGGGGGGCATACCCCCCTGCAAAAATGCAAAAAAAAAATGTTGTTTTTATTTTTTAATTATACTTTCTAAGTTTCAAAAATTCAATCTTATAGTCTCGACCATTTGCAGTTCAAAGTTTTAAAACTTCGAGCTTGTAAATTAGATCCATATATATATATATATATATATATATATATATATATATATATATATATATGTATATATATATATATATATATATATATGTATATGTGTGTGTGTGTGTGTATATGTGTATATATATATATATATATATATATCTATATATATATATATATATATATATATATATATATAGGTCTACTTCAAAAGAACAAAAGCCCATACAATCAAATCACATGTTGCCAAGACAACTTTGCCGAAACTACATAAAATCAGAAATTAAAAATAAACGAATCCCATATTAACAAAAAGTACATCCACTTCATTTTATTCCTGTACTACATCATTCTATTAGAAATGTACCTTGCAAACAGGTATGCTTTGAAGTGCACATAGCCTCAGTGATTCACAAGTGAAATGGTCATGTAGTTATAAGTAAAATACTTCAATTTTTTTTGTCTTTCACCCTCACCCTCAGCAAATTAAATATACCAACTCCAAGATTGCAGTACCTTGAGGGAAATGGCATTTTTATATCTATTTTATGGTGCTGTAACTGACTACACATCACTAACTTATTTTCGTTTATATGGGATTCAGCTTTTTAAAGTTCTGATCTTATGCAGTTTCGGCAAAGCCATCTCGGCAAAGGGTGGTTCATTTATATGGGCTTTCGTTCTTTTGAAGTAGACCCATATACATATATACACATGTTTATACAGTAGGTAGCTCTCTCTCTCTCTCATCATCTTCTTCCGGCTGTTCCCATTATGGGTCTCCACAGCGGATCATCTGTTTCCATTTCTTCCTGTCCTCTGCATCTTGCTCTGTCACACCAGTCACCTGCATGTCCTCTCTCACCACATCCATAAACCTTATCTTAGGCCTTCCTCTTTTCCTGTTACCGGGTAGCTTCATCCTTAGCATCTTTTTCCCAAGATACTCAGCATCCCTCCTCAGCACATGTCCAAACCAATGTAATCTTGCCTCTCTGGCTTTGTCTCCAAACCTTCCAACCTGGGCTGACCCTCTAATATACTTATTGCTAATCCTGTCCACCCTCGTCACACCCAGTGCAAATCTTAACATCTTTAACTCTGCCACATCTAGCTCTAAC
>NC_056730.1:897717890-897840390 GCF_019279795.1 Protopterus annectens | reverse complement strand
CGTAGTGACTACAATGCAAAAAATGAGATCCACAGATCTTTTTTTTTTTGCAACAACTCATTTTACAAATAATTGCTTTGATTATTCCATGTAGTCATTTCAGTCCTCTGCAATAATCTTCCTACTACCTTCCAACTAATTATGTACAGTCCCTTTTAGGAAAGACCCTTCCTTTCATCTCTTCTTCCATTGGTCCTGAGATTTCAGCTCAGATATCACCTCATGTATAAACGAGTCCAGTCCTTGCTTATTGTGCTTTGTTATCTACAGTTACATATTTGTCACTCATCCTCTTTCACTTACTCTGTGACAACCCTCATCTCTCTCTCTCAGTAAGAAGTTATTTATTTTTTATTTATTTATTTATTTTTACATTTGGTTACTGGGATAGTCCAACTGAACACAGGTCCATTTTCGGTGGAGGCCCGGGGAGAAAAGCTCCATATTACATAGATTATTATAGAGGAAAATAATCAATAACTTCATATTTTACAGATTATTATAGAGGAAAACAATCAATAATACAATGCAAGAATAGTAGGCAGTGGACAGCACAAATCAACAATAGGAGTATGTACAAAGTGATAGTAGACAGCTCCAGTTAACAAATATCAATCAAGAAGAGACACACAGCTCATAATAGCATGTAAAACATAGTAAAAGATTGCTAAGAAAACTATCTGTGAGATCAATATTTAAATCACACATTGTAAATGTGACAGTCATAAAAATGACTACAATGGGATTGATATAGCATTCACACATAGTATTGTGTCAGATAATTAAGGAAGTAAATAGTTACTAGGTAGAAGGAGAAGAAGGATAACAGAGTTATGACAGTATGAGTAGGAATATAGAAAAATAAGATATTAGAGAGCATAAGATTAAAGTGGGCAGATTAAAGTGGTGATTACTGGATTAATACAAGATGCAAGCAGGTTAGCTCTGTAAATGAGGCAGGGTTAGTTTTGAGGGCAATTAGTTGTAAGATGGAAAATGAATTATTAAGTGGATGTTTACCTGGGAGAGTCACAGGAGCATAACCAATTATTCATGTGTTTTTAAAAGTCTTTTAAACTGGGCCATGGAGCTAATAGATGTCAGTTGGCCAGGTAGAATATTCCAAGCTTTGGAAATTGAGTAGCCAAAGAGAGATTTTCCGGCATTGTTATTGCATTTAATGATATTTAAGATGTTTTAGTTGCTAGATCTCAATGATCTAGTTGAAGTATAGGGTTGAATTGATTTTGGAGTGTTGGGACTTTATTAGGGCAGTAGTATAACTTGTGTGCACGTGAATATTGATTGAGTTGCAGTAGCTGAGGCAGCTCAAGCCAGTTTAGCTGTTTGAGTGATACGCAGTGATGTGCCCTATATGATCCTCCTCTAGCAAACCTAGCAATCTTGTTATAACAAGATTCTAGTTTGTTTATGTCAACCTTGTGAAGGTTGGTTAAAACTGGGGATGCATATAGGAGAGTCGATAAGAGATGTGTTCTTGCTATTGTTGCTTTAGTGTGTTTAGTGAGAAATTGCTTGTTCCAATTGAGGAGTCCTATTTTTTGTGAACTTTCTTAATAGTTTGAGCTATGTGAATATCAAAACGTAGACTGTTGTCTATTTCTACACCTAACAGTTTTGTGTGGGTGGTTGGGGAGATCTTGGTTTTGTTTCTGGACATGATGCTAAAATTCTCACTTGGGGGGGGAAATCTACTTGGACTGAAAATAAGTAGCTTTGTTTTCTTAGGGTAAAGAATGAGTTGGGAGTTTGTGAACCATGTTTCCACTAGTGAAAAGCAGTTTTGGATTAGGGAGTGAAGGTCCTCCAATGTGTGGGCAGCACATATAAAGGGGGTGTCATCTGCATATTGGACTACTGAGGCATTGGGTATGGAGGAAGATAGCTGGTTCATAAATAAAGAGAAGAGTAATGGGCCAAGGTCGGACCCTTGAGGGACTCCTAAGGATATTATTAAGAGAGGGAATAGTTGGTTCTGTCATTGGACTGCTTGCTGTCAACTGGACAGGTAGCTTTTGAACCATGAGATGGATGAGGTGCTGAAGTTTAGGGTGGATAGTATATTAAGAAGTATATTTTGGTTGACTATATCAAAAGCCTTAGATAGATCTAAGAATACAGTTGACATTGGTAACCTCCAAACTCTGGATCCCACCCAGTTCGGGTTTGTGAAAGGCAGATCATGCCTCCTGAGCCTGATCAACTTCTTTGAGGCAGTCACCAAAGCTGTGGATGAGGGTAAGGTGGTTCACACAGCCTACCTTGAACTTGTCAAGGCTTTCAACACCTTCCCCCATTCTGGAATTATAGCTAAACTCACTAAACTAGGTATAAATCCCTACATCACAACATGGATTGCCAACTGGCTCACTGAAAGAACCCACACTGTAAAAGTTGCAGACTCCAAATCTGACCTCAAGGCAGTGACAAGTGGAGTGCCACAGGGTTCCATCCTGGGACCTCTCCTGTTTGGTATCTACTTCTCTGAAGTACAGGCTAACACAGAAGGCCTCTGGCTGACGACGTTCGCAGATGACTGCAAACTAGGAGCCATAGTCAAGTCCCCAAATGATGTAGACATCCTACAGAAGGGCATCACTGAGACAGATGCTTGGTGTCAGAGCCATGGCCTCAAGCTCAATGCCAAAAAGTGCAGTGTCATCCCCTTTGGTAAAAAGTCTGTAAAATGAACTACCACACAGGCAGCAATCGACTTAACACCGAATGCATGATAAGAGACCTTGGGACCCAGGTGGACAGTAGTCTTTCATTTGATAGTCACATCACCACAGTAGTCAGGAAGTCCTTCTACGTGGCACACTTCATCATAAAAGGGTTCTCATCCAGGAAAAAAGAGGTAATTGTTCCCCTCTACACATCACTCATTAGACCCATTATAGAGTACAATGCCCCTTTTGGAATGTACCTCATAAGACAACTGCAGCAGCTGGAAAGGCCACAGAGGTACCTCACAAAGAGGATTACTGGCCTCAAACAAATGCCCTACACTGACCGCCTCAAAAAACTCCAGCTTTACTCCGTAGCATATCGCCTACTCCGAGGTGATCTCTGCATAAACATATAAAGCTATGACAAGCCCAGAGCTGTTGGACATGCTACACCTAAAGAAATCCCAATCCCTTCAAGCTACACACTCTAGGGACCTAAACCTTGTCACCACAATAAACAGGACATGCTGGAGGGATAGATTCCTGTCCCAGAGACATCCTATACTCTGCAACAATCTACCCATCTATGTCAAGCAAAGTTCTTCATTAGCACTCCTCAAGAAAACTCTTGATGAGTGGATGGGAAATAGGAAATACACCCTGGGGATCACTTCTGTGTCTCTGCTGGGCAGTGGCACAGGAAAATAACTTTCTTGGGTGGCATAAGCTATGGTACCTTGCTGGCTAGGCTTACGTAGGCCCTTGGGCCGATAGCCTAGTACCTACGTATGAACAAATTGTCCACTATTCTTCCTACTCATACATGGTTTGTAACTGTATAGTAGTTGTTAGAAATTATTGTTTTCTACTATAATACTGAATGGTCTTGTGTAATACTTTTTGATTGTAATTTGTCATTTGCATTTAATATCTGATATATATATATATATATATATATATATATATATATATATATATATATATATATATCTATAGATATATATAGAGAGATATATATCTATAGAGGTGTAGGACACTGTATTGAACATATAGTGCCCTGACACGCAATAGGTTGACATTAAATGGTTGACACAGGCAGGAGGTTGACAAGTGTGTGAGATCAAGAGTCTTTGAGCAGGAGAATACTTCCTTTCCCCGGGGACTGTGTGATCTAGGAGTTAGCACATACAATAAGCAGGGGGTGTGGGAGGTGCAGGGGGGATGCCCCCACTGCAGAAACACTTGCTGTTGGTTTACTCAGCTCCATGGTAATCCCAGGACCATGTGGAGAAAATTGACATTCAGACATCAGTCTAATGGGACACTGTATGTTCAATACAGTGCACTACACCCATATATGTATAAATATATATATATAGATATATATATATATATATATATATATATATATATATATATATACGTATATTTATGTGTGTGTGTTTGTGCACATGCATTCACACTTGGGTTGTGTATGTATTAGTGTGTGTGTGTGTGTGTGTGTGTGTGTGTGTGTGTGTGTGTGTGTGTGTGTGCGTGTGTATGTATATATATATATATATATATATATATATATATATATATATATATATAATAAATAAATAAATATATATATATATATATATATATATATATAGATATATATAGATATATATATATATATATATATATATATATATATATATATATATATAAAATAAATAAATAAATATATATATATATATATATATATATAGATATATATACATATACATATATATATATATATATATATATATAAAATAAATAAATAAATATATATATATATATATATATATATATGGATCCCTATCATAAGATAGAAACCTCATTTGACTGAATCGCATTTGACTGAGACCAAAAGATTGAAATTTCAAAAGACTGAAAAGTCACTTGACTGAATCCCTTGAGACTGAAACCCATAATACTGAATTTCAACATACTAAATTTTAAACTGGACCATATAAAAACAGACGAGGTGGGGGGCTATGCCCCACCACCACGCAAAGTGGGGGCTTCGCCTCCACCCCCAACTATGAATACTAACTCCAGGATCACACTACAGTGGGGAAAAGGGCATAGTAGTGGCAGCATGTAGACTACTGGAAGGTAAGTGAAAAGTATATGCGCTTTTCCCCACTGTAGTGCGATCCTGGAGTTAGTATATATAATTAGAGGGGGTTGTGGGGGGGCAGCCCCCCACTTTGTGGTGTGTGGGGTGCGCAGCCCCCCCACCTAGTCTGGTTTTATATGGTCCAGTTTTCAGTCAAGTGACTTTTCAGTGTTTTGAAATTTCAGTCTTATGGTTTCAGTCAAATGCATTTCAGTCAAATAAGGTTTTTATCATATGAGAGGGATCCATATATATATATATATATATATATATATATATATATATATATATATATATATATATATACATATATATGTGTGTGTACGTACACACACACACACACACACACACACACACACACACACACACACACACATTTTCTGTATAGTGGGACATGGATGTTACTGATTACAGACTTACATGCAATGAGATATTATAGGCCATATTTACCATAAAGCTGATTCACTTTGCTGGAAAATAGGATTATACCATTTACTGCACTACTACATATATCAGCACATCTTATTCAGTGTGGACTGATGTATTATTGACAATAGGGAGAGAGGGTAATCCCTAGCAGTTAGTTATTTTTTAACATTTGCTGCCCCAGCTTAGTTGACTATATTTTTAAAATCATGAGTTAAGTGATCTATAACACAAACCTTTTAAACATGACCTAATAACTGTTGTAGTCTGTTAGTGTATCCCATGCAGGCAGTTTATAGGACTTAGTAAACTGATATATTCATTACAATTGACTATAGTTTTCTTTGTCATATAATGGGATTTGTATTTAGAATAGGTAAAAGCACACTGCACACTAGAAATCAAATGTACAGACATATCATTTAATTCAACTCATGTTTTGTAAACTCTGCTTGAAAAGGATGCAAGTGGCATGCTTCTTTAATGTTGTGGAACCCAGAAAATAATATTGTCCACTAGAATCAGTAGGATGAATTTGAAGGCAGAGACAATTCAGAGTAGACATCACCTTGTTACAGTACAAATGTAATGCTGGGAGCAGGAATGGAGTGAACATAAGACAACTCTGCTGCATGAGTAATTCCTTTCTTAGTTTTTATTAACAGCAAACAAAGCATACTGTCTTGAACAGCAGATTGATGGTCGCATTACTCACCCCACAGAAATCTGTACCGCTTGTGGCCCCATCACCTGTAAAGAATTTTGTTGAAAATAGTGGAAAAGTTAGTCCTAAGCAGCCAGTGCAAGTATGATATTATTCAAGAGAGGAAATCAGGTTTGTTGTTTTACCCCTTTATCACCATCCTTGTTCACTTGAATGGCAAGAACTTCACCCAGCGAGAATAAAAGATCAGAGGGAGAAGAGCAGGATAGACTTCCATAATAGTACAGGCTGAAAATGAAAAAAAGGTTAAGACTTGGACTATTTACAAGGTAGTAAGGTCTGAAACATCATCACTACATACTAGGCATGAAGGAATAAATGTGCAAACAAATCTACAGGTCTAGAACCTCTTTCTTCATTAATAAAAAATAGTGATCTCTGTTTACTCAGCTAATAGGCTTCCAATGAAACCCATATCACCTAAGATAATGCTGCACACAAATAAAAACAATGTCAGCCAAAGGAATGAAACTTGCCTGTAGGTTATAATGGCTGGCAGACATCATGGTTGAGACAACACTCTCCTGGGTACTTATACCATCTTATACTACACGGAATGCTGTAATACCATACCCAGATAGGAAAATGACAAACTTGGTAAAGACCTTTCTCATGTCCAGTACTTAGCAAATACAATAAGCATTGTTAAAATAGGGCTTCACGCATACCTCTTAACCTCTTAGATCAAGAAATCTGGACAAAGGTATGAATAAAAGTTGGACAAAGGCCCAAAAATAGGGACAATTTTAAATATTGTTCTTACAAACTTAGAAATTTGATAGAATAACATTAGCATGAATTTTGTGAAAGGTATGAAATCTGAAACTCAAATGACTGTCATTATTTTTCTAACTTCACTGTTTAATGATTTGCCACTAATTTTCCAGAAAAAAAAAATTACGTAAAAAAGACCAAAAATATGAGGCAAAAATCTGGACAGCTGAGAGGTATGGCTTCACACTTGAGATTAACAACAGACATGGCTGGACAGCAAAGAACAGTGGCAGAAGGCAGAACAGCTTTAAAAGAAGTGTGTCAAAATGTCATATTTATTTCTTCATTTATTTATTGACATTTGTTGACTGGGAAAGCTCACTTGGGTCAGAAAAACATTTTCAGTGGAGGCCCAGGAAGAAAAGCTCCATTTATGAGATTATGAGAATCAAATATAAAATAAGATCAATATTCACAGGGAAAGATTTTGTTGACATTGGTAGATGACATATTACTTTGACGTGTTAGACATAGCTTAAGATGGTCTATGCTTTTGTAAACTGGGGCATATTGGTTCATTAAGAAAATGATTTTTTTAAAGTGAGTTTAAAGTTTTTTAAGGAATCCAGTTGTGTAGCAGAGGGCGGAAGGGTGTTCCATAGTTTAGATACAGTGTGTGAGTATAGGCATTGTCCAGCCCTTTTATTTAGCTTGGAAACATTTAGGAGTTGTTTGTTAGTGGAGCGAAGGTTCCTGGTGGGGGTGTAGAATTGTAGGATAGAATGGAGTGACGGGCAGTTATCTGTGTTGTATATTAGTTTTTGGGCTAATGTTAGTTAGGTGTAATGAAGGACATGGGGGAATTCAAGCCATTTTAATTCCTTAATGGCTTGACATTGGTGAGTTTGTTATGATAGTCCAGTGGTGAATTTTGCTGTTTTATAGTAGTATGATTGTAGTTTGTTACTTAGGGTTATATGCAGGTTAGTAAAAATGGGGGAACCATAAAAAAGGGATGGGAGTAAGAGGGTATTTTCCGGCTTTATTTTTGTGGATTTATCCATGTCTGACTTCTGCCTATAGAATTTGCTTAGTTTAAACTGTATTATTTTGATTGTGTTTGGAATATGTTGGTCAAAGGATAGTTTATCATCAATAATAATGCCTAGTAATTTTGCTGACTTCACTACTTCAATTCTTGTCCTGCTATGGGAGTAAATCATAAAGTCATGTGGAGATGGTTTAGATGGATCAGTAATAGTTTAGATTTTTTTCAGGTTTAGAAGAAGTTGTGCATCAATTAGCCAAGCTTCTATGTTTGTAAAGACCTTTTATGTTATTTTTTGGAGGTCTGAAGAGTTATTGGAAGACAATATAATAGCAGAAGCATCAGCGTATTCGATGACTGAACTTTGAAGAGAGACAGAATGAAGATCATTTATGAACATATTAAATAGCAAAGGTCCCAGAATAGACCCCTGTGGGATGTCTGTTTTATTGACGATGTATCCTGATTGCTTATTTTGACATTTCACTGATTGTTGTCTGTTATTCAGATAATTAGAGAACCAGGTAAGGGTATGTTGGGAGCATCCTAGATTTGGAAGTCGCTGATTTAGTTTAGTAAGTGATACTGTGTTGAATGCTTAGGACAGGTCTAGCAAAAGTATAGATGTTAGAAGACCAGAGTCCAAAGCCTTGTTCATGGTATCAGTAAAAGACAAAAGGGCTGCTATAGTAATGTGTGCAGGTCGAAAAAACTATTGGGTAGGGGCAAGGAGATTGTTATCACAGAGGTGTTTTAGTAAGAATAACAAAAAGGTGCAGAGTGGTAAAACAAAACCAGTAACACCGCAAAAGAACACTCATCCAGTTGCCAGAAACCAAACTCAATGATTCAAAGTAGTATTTTAATCCACACAAAGGTAGACATAGTCAAGTGCTTTCATCATATCAGACTTCTTCAAAACTGTGTAACACAATAAAATAACAGCTTTTATAAGAGAACACTCCCCCATTTAACACACTAATTAAATCTTAAAGTCCTACACATTGGTTTAAAAATATACGAGTCAACCTACTGACATGAACTGAGTGTTAACAAATACAAATACTAGTTATTCATAATAAAATATATATATAAAAAAATCCCTAAAAACTATAACTTAATGGCCCTGTGTTTTAACTCAGGTTTAATACAAATGTGGTCATTAATACAAGGGGTTACAGTGGCATTCAGATGCAGTTGCCATCTCATCTCGTCCCTATCTAATTTGTTAGTCCAGTCACCCCCTTTAATGTCATAACCAACCACCTCCAGTATACCAAAATAAAAGAAGTTGTCAGGGTTAATATTAATGTGCCCATAAAATGCATTATTTTCATCACGTTTCTTTATACTATATAAATGCTCGTACATTCTTCTATGAAACCTCCTTTCCGTCTTTCCTATGTAAAAATCATAACAACCCTGACAAACAGCTATATATACCACTCCACGAGTATTAAAAGATCCTGTAGCTAACCTCACCTCAAGGTCATTAGAACCAATCCTGACAGTGGGAGTTGAAATAATGTGTTTACAATACTCACATACCCCACATTTTGTAGTTCCCTTCATATTCTTGGAATTGGTGTCAACAGGGTGTGCTAACAAACTCTTCAAATTCCTATTTGTCCTATAGGAAAAAATAGGTTCATCACCTAATACAACCATCAATTCAGGGTTAACCTTAAATATTACCCAATCTTTCTTTATTATCTCTCTAACAAGTTGATTTCATAAGCCTGTGGTCTTATAACCTCCAGGAGAAACATAAGCCATATGTAATTAAGTCAGAGAGACTAAACAAAACCTGTTTACAAGTACAGCAATGTTTTTTAATTTAAAAAATGCACATTTGCTTCCCCCAAAAAATAAGTGCTTGCAAAGCTGTGTAAATACAAAGTTACAACAAACCCCTAAAGATTAAAAGGTTGTACTTTTGTGCCACAGACTGCAGAAAATGTATGCATAATTAAGTACCTAGAGCAGCATTAGGTTATGACCTTCTATTTCATTGGATGGGTTACTTATCTGTAGTCTGAGATTAACAAAAGATGTGTAATTTGTGAAAATATTCAGACTACTTATCCCATGGTTAGGAATACAATAGTTAAAAGTAATATTTGTCCACAGACAATAATACATATTGCAGCTTACTGCCCCCACCACCAGTTAGCAAATGTAAACCAGCTGCAATTCTTCGACACAAACTTTTATGTTCATGCAACTGTCCCCAAAATCTGACCATTAGTACAGGACACTTCAAAAAGTCAATTTAATGACAAAATCAGCTTCTGAGGAAAATTCATTATCAACATTCTTTAAGTTTCTTTTTTCAGGTTCTGCTTTCCCTTCCTCAATTTGCTGAAGCTGGTATCCATCACCAGAGAGTAATGCTCTGCTGAAAACTTTTGAGATAATCTTGTTTTCCCAAAGCAGAAGCTATGTGTAAGAGAAATATCCTTAGTTCCAGGATTCAGACTCTAAAATTTGCTAGAATTTGATAGGAAAAGTTCTAATTTGTGTTAATATTTTTGAGTTCCCAGCAAGTTCCAGCCACTGTCACTGATGCCACAGTACACTGATGCCCCCCCAATACCCCATCAACAATTACCCTTTCTCAATCAACCTCTATTCTAGTAGCCACATAATTGTTCTCTTCCCCATCAACACCTCTTGCTTCTTCAGTATTTACAAGTTTCCTTACTTTAGTGTCTCTCACATAAATACATTTCACTTTCAAACAGCAAACCTGGAGACTGACTTGAAGTTGCCGTGTTATTTTAAACTTCTGTACCACACAAAGGTAGCAAGTCCCAAAGATACCCATTTGCAACAACAGCATTTTGCTCATAACTGGCATTAATAATACTGGCCTGAAAATAAATGTTCCATGCCTTTCTCAACAAATCCTTTATACCTATACCCTTTATACACTTTGCCCTCTGTTTCTGACTGGACTGTCCACACCTCACAGCGAAATATATATATATATATATATATATATATATATATATATATATATAGGGTCTATATTGTATGCTCATACTTTCAAATGTTCGAGTGTCATATGGTTGGCACTATATGATCGAACTTTTGAAAGTTTGAATGTTTTAACGGAAATCTCCATACAGTGCGGAATGGGAAGATTTCCCTTTTCTGCACTGTAGTGTGATCTCGGAGTTGCTATATTTAAAGAGCGAGGGTGTGGGGGTGCAGGGGGGCTTGGCCCTGCTTAAAACATTCAGGTAGGTTATTTGTGTTGTTTATTTTTTTTTTTGAATGTTCAAACTTTTAAAAGTTCGAGCATCCAATATAGACCCTGTATATGTATATATATATATATATATATATATATATATATATATATATATATATATATATATATATATATATATATATATATATATATATATATGTATATATATATATATACATATATATATATATATATATATATATATATATATATATATATACATATATATGGATCTACCATATTTGGTAGAATTTCAGTTGGTCGAAAATTATTTCAGGCAGTCCACTTCACTGAAAGCACATTTGACTGAAAACACATTTGGTCGAAAATGGAATATAGCCCCTGCCCCACTGCAGTGCGATCCTGGAGTGAGAATATAAAGTTAGGGGGGTGTAGGCGGCCCAGCCCCCACATTGGGGGGGGTGTGGGGAGCGCAGCCCTCCACATTTTGCAACAAGGTTTTACTGACGTTGTATGTTTCAATGTATTTTCAATGGATACACATGTATATAATAGTGCATAAACTACAATTATGTGAGGGGCTACACCCCCCACACCCCCCTTACTTAATATTCTCACTCCAGGGTCGCTATGGAGTGGGGCAGGGGCTAAATACCATTTTCGACCAAATGTAATTCGACCAAATGTGCTTTCAGTCAAATGAGGTGTCAGTGAAGTGGGCTGCCTGAAATCATTTTTGACCAAATGAAATTCGACCAACTACAGTAAATCCATATATATATATATATATATATATATATATATATATATATATATGTGTGCGTGTGTGTGTGTGTGTGTGTGTGTGTGTTTGTGCGTGTATGTGTGTGTCTGTACTAATGCATGCACAAGGTTAAGGGCAACTTTAGTAAGGTGCTATACAATATTTTGATTCCCATATCCAAGCATCTCAGCATAAGCAAAACAGTTTACAGTAATCACCATACTTACAATGAAGATGAAAAACTATTACTATACATCAGCAAAAAAAACATTCATTTATTGTCAAGTTATCCATCAGTGTGTCTACCTTTCTATTTACTTATATTTGAAGACATAAAGTATTCATCTGGGCAGAACAAATTTACAACAGAGTAGCATGAGAAAACTCTGACAACCATAATTACATAAAGACCAGCTTATACCAAGTTAGCAATCCCTGATTTAAGTACATTATAATTAAGACAAGAATATATCATAGAAAATGTGTATGACAACTTTGCTGTTAATTTGCCATGAACAGTGTTTAATTCAAGACTGTGCTTATGGTGGATAATGTAATGATACTTGACTTTAGAAATCCAGTGATTATATTTAGGAAGCATGCAGATAAATACCAGAGTACTTTACTCATTTTGTGTAAGATAGCATAAACCATAAATGATTGGTATGTGACTTCAGTCGACATTTTACTATGTATAAGTGTGTGATGTTATTGTTATTTCTTAACTAAAATTAAATAAGATGAAATTTGGTTGCAGTTTCTGACTCAGAAAGCCATTCAAGCATTGATCCATACTACTGAATTCCCAAATCAAACCCATGGCTGTGTTGTAAGGTAAACTTTACAGTTCCATGCAACCGCAGTAGAACTGACAGAGCCATGGAGGTGGGAGGGGACACAATGGAATTAATGGAAATCAGCATAGCCACAGCAACATGAAAAGTGTTATTCTGTACCTCAGAATTAACTATCCAAAGGGCCCCGACACAATTACCAAATTCAAAGTACCCCAGCAGGATTAACGGGAGTGAGAAAATGCCTTAACAGGATTAAAGTGCTGGGGAGTCTAACAGGATAAACAAAGATAAGAAGCCAGCAGCAAGAATTATAAAGTGACACCCCTAGAAGGGTGAACTGAAACAGGGGCCCTCAATCAAATTAACTGACTGGGGAATCCAGATCTGGACAAAAATAAATGATAAGGTTGTAGCAGGATTAAAAGAATCAGGAGGGACATTCCAATAACCAGAATTAGGAGAGCCCACTGGATTATTATCACCAGAATTAAGGGAATCAGGAGACACACAGTAGTGTTAAAAGAATCGTCGTCCCAGTTATGATTAACAGATTTAGCTGCACACATCAGTTTTATTGGAGACAATGTCTGCCTAGGAAGATTAACTAAGCCAGTGAACCCCATATGGGTTAAAGGAGTAAAACAAAAAACTTATAGCACAGGCATTGACAATATGTCGTCTTACAAAACCTAGTCTGTCTACTGACAGTTTTAATTTATTTTTCAATAGTTCCATGGATGTGCTTGATTGAGATGAAGGCTCAGGTATGGCAGAGGGCTCTATCTGGGTTAGCAGTGTAAGGGGAATCATAGACAATTTAATAAAGTCATAAAGTCCAGCTCTTGATGGTCACCCATGTAGCTAGGTCTGGCCTGTATACGGACAACCAGTACAGTCGGATGGATGTTTGTGTGTTACTGTAAGAGAATTAGTACAAATCCTTGACGTTTTTTGTCCTACTAGAGTAACTGCTAGCATTCAGGTTTTATTAGCTATGCTGAGTTGAGTTTTGATAAAGTCACAGAGATGCACTTAAACAGTGATTTATACAAGTGAAAATGTATGTAAGAACTTAAAAATATTTAAATTTATCAGTAAGTCACAAACAGGCTGGGGGGATTTACATCCACAAAGTACAGTGTTACACCGTAACCGAATGTAAGAATCCGACATTTTTAAATTAAACCAAGAGAGTGTTCAAGATAGGAAGTAGGTATTGAAGTGAAAGGAGAATTGGATTTATTAAGGGTGCAAAGAGAAGAGAGGGGATGGAAAATGGCTGTTAAATGTTTATTAATAGAGAAGAATGATATGAGAGCACTGATGACTTGAGATAAAAAATGAATTAATCAGACTCCAAATTGTAGCAGAAAATGTTCCATTAGATAAACACAAAAGTATTTGTGCTTCATCATGCTTGTAAGAGTTTCAGGAAAGGAGCTCCTTATAGTATGATCAGATTTAAAGAAGGCTTTCTGTACTACTGTTCATACTGTGCTACTTATGAGTCAAACACATTATTAAATATTACTAATCAAATCCACCAGTGATGCTTGAGTCCCAGCTGCTGTAAATACAAATGCACAGTAAGGGTTGCATAAAGCTGCATGCTCAAGTGTGCCGAACATCACAGCAGATGCATTTTAGCAGAGTGTAATTTCATGCACATGCTATCTGCATAAAGCTACAAAAGCATATGTTGCTGGGGCAAGGCCCACTCTTTATTAGTTATACTGCAGGGTTACAGCACTTTAGAAAAAGAACAATCACTGAACATGTGAAGAATATAAATGTCCACCCTAAGTGTTCACCATTCTGAGTGAACAGACAACACAAGCTTAACTCCCACCTTCTCCTTCCTAATTTTAGATTTCCTACTGATTTTCTTGCAGCCTAAAATATTGATGGGGATTCACAGAGGTTACCAAAATGAATATCTGGGTCTGAAGCACCTAACAGTAAGCCTTAAAAACACTTCTGAGTCAATACAAAGTCATATTCCATGACATACTGAACGATTGTAAAACTGCAATTACACATGTATTTTGTAAGTATATAAATAGTTATTTTTGTTCCTTTCACTTTTATTCTTCTGCATTTTATCTTCACAGCATTGTAATTGTCAAACAATACATATATTTATTTGCCATTCGTACTGTAATTGACAATAATGTGTATTACTGTTCAGTCTACCTACCTTGATAACTACGTTAAAAAAATTATAGTAGATTAGCTATATAAATAAAGACAGTACAATATAATGCATGCATTCATGCATACATATATACATACATAAATACATTTTATGTTGTTACTACAAAAAGATTAATATATGATTTTTTTATTACAGCTTTTATTAAATAAGTATATGAGTTATGTGAATGAAATGAAGAAGATATAAATACTACAAATCATCATCATATCCTTTCAGCTTATCCCGGTTAGGGGTCGCCACAGCGGAACAACAGTCTGCAGAACAATTGGCAGTGGAGTTTTATGGTGCCGAGTTCCCAGCCTGGCATCCAACCTTCCACAGAAGGCACACACATACACACACACACACACACACACACACACACACACACACACACACACACACACACACACACACACACACACACACACACACACACACACCTAGGGCCAATTGAGAGTGTCCAATCCACAAACAGCATGCCCTTGGGAGGAAACCGGAGCACCCAGAGGAAACCCACACGACCACAGGGAGGACATGTAGACTCCACACAGAAGGCACCCCATCTGAGAATTGAACCAAAGAACCCCTTGCTGTGATGTGGCAATGCTAAATGCTACACCACCGCAGCCACCCAAGATATAAATACTACAAATACTGTACCATAAAACACATGAAGACACCATCTAAAACAGCCAGATTTCATTTTTTTCAGAGTATAGCTCTGGAGAATGTGTGATTACTATCTTCGGAAACATTTGCTATATTTTACAATGTGGTATAAGTCAAGAACTCACAATGGAATCTAGATGTAACACCACCCAAGAATTTCATCTGGGGAGCTTCATCATGAGAAAAACAGGGGCAGAAACTAAATGAGTTTCTTTTTCTGTATGTCAAAGTAAAATTTTCATTACGTGCTCTGGAGCCATACTTAATCACGCAGTTCATGAAATGCTAGTGTAAAAATTGAAACAAAATAAGTACCCAGGTTGTCACTCTCAAGTCTGTTTATTACAATAAAATCAGTTGAGTGCTTTCATCAAACACAGTTGACTTCATCAGAAAAAAGAACGTTCTTAAAAAATAAGTTTAGTCTAAAACAGTCAAGACTGGTCTAAACCCAACCAATCAAAATACATTAATCAACATACCTAATGAATATTAATATGCTAAAATAAATTACCAAAAACCATGTCATAAATATTAATTACTTCCAAGGTGGTGTCACAAAAAAATAACTTAGACTTGGCCTGCTCTTTCTTTCAAAACTTGCAGGATAGTCATATAATCACTCAGTCCAGGATATATATTAGCAGCCAGCCTTAACTGCCACATCAATTCTTTTTTACACAATGCATTTTGCCAATCTCCCCCTCTAGAATCAATTTGCACAGCGACCAGAATGGCAAACTTAAAACCAGAAAAATTCTCACGGTGTAAACTATGTCTGAATAGAGCATTAGTTTCTTTCTTATTTTTTACATCGTATAAATGCTCATATATTCTAGATTTGAGAAGCCTCTCAGTTTTTCCAACATAAAATGCAATACATGTGTTACACTTCGCAATATATACTAGTTTACTGGTAAAACAATTACCTTTCTTGAAAAACAGGGCATTACCATTTTGGTTGGCCAAAGTAATAGATGTATCCTGTAAAACATATTGACAATAGGAGCATCTGCCACAGGGTCTGGTTCCATTTGAGTTCTTGTTAGCTCCACCATTATTAGTTTTCCTCTCTAAAATCAATTTCAAATTAAGTCTTATTTTAGTAGAAAAGGTTGATTTCTCACCCAGTGCTTGGTAAACTTTATTATTGGTTTTAAAAATACTCCAATTGTTGTTAAAAATGTTTTTTACCCCATTGTATAAAGGGCTGTACTGAATAATGCAGGCTTGCTGAAAATCGATATTTGCCTCACCATCTAGGACTAAACCAGGTTGGGGTATTTTAGTTAACCCCTTACCTAAAAGTGATATATATTTTTCCCCATTCATCTAAAACTTCACTCAAAGTGGCATCAATAAAATCACTGGGATACCCCCTATCTAAAAACATATCTTTCAAATATACAAATTCCTTTACCACATCCTCTTTTTGTGAAGTCATCCTAGCTATCCTGATGGCTTGACCTTTGATAATGCCCCTCTTCTGAAACAATGGGTGATGACTGTTGAAATGTAAGTAACTGTTACAAAAAGTCTTTTTACGATATATCCGGGAAGTGTAACACATGTATTGCCATTCTGGATGCTGTGCAAATTGATTCTAGAGGAGGAGATTGGCAAAATGCATTGTGTAAAAAAGAATTGATGTGGCAGTTAAGGCTGGCTGCTAATATATATCCTGGGCTGAATGATTATATGACTTTCCTGCTAGTTTTGAAAGAAAGAGCAGGCCAAGTTAATTTTTTGTGACACCACCTTGGAAGTAATTAATATTTATGACATGGTTTTTGGTAATTTATTTTAGCATATTAATATTCATTAGGTATGTTGATTAATGTATTTTGATTGGTTGGTTGTTGACCAATCTTGACTGTTTTAGACTTTTTAAACTTATTTTTTAAGAAGGTTCTTTGCTGTGATGAAGTCAACTGTGTTTGATGAAAGTGCTCAACTGATTTTATTGTAATAAACAGACTTGAGACTGACGACCTGGGTGCTTATTTTGTTTCAATTGTCGGATTGGTAAGCGCTTATATACCACTATTTGAGTTGCTAGTGTAAAAATACTATTTTTCTAACAAGTTGCATCTGCCAGGCTTACTATATGAGCAAGACATCTAGACCTCTATATGCAAAGCTCAGTGAATTTATATCAGGTAACAAACTGCATAGCAACAATGATTCTTTATAAGAATATACATTATGTAGATTTCCTGTTGTGGAATCTGGCAATGTTGAAATCAACCTAAGAAGAAACTATAAAGATTCTAGTTTATGTAAGAAACTTAACTGAATTTTAAAACTTAAAGGGCTTACAGCTGTAGGGCTACATTATACTTCTGAATTGGAAATGCATTTGGCGAAGATGATAGAATTTTCTCCATGGACTCCAATGAAAACGGAACTTCCCATAAGTATATTGCCAGTTAAAAGGATAAATACATTTTATTCATTAATTCTGTCCTGACAGGTTAGTCTCACTAGGCCAGTATTGTTTTTTTCAGTGCAGACCCAAGGTGTTATTCATACTGACTAAGGGAAATTTGTCCAGAGCACTTTCCCCTACTCTTTTTCTTGTACTTCATCTGAGCTTCTACCAACTCACTTAGCCTGGACCTTGGTTTAATGCCTCAGCTGCAGCATTGGCACACTTAAAAGTACAACACTGCAAATTGTTTGTATCTTGGTGTGGGAAAAGAACTCACAACCTTCTGGTCTGTCAGCACCAAAGGCAAGTGTGCTACTTGATGAGCTACTGATATGCATAAATAAATAAACTGAATGAACAAATAAAATAAATAGTAAATGGATAGACAGGTACACACATAGATGCATAAAATAAATAAACACATGTATAGACAGGCACACACACATACATAAAGAAATAAATGGAGAGACAGGTGCATGCATACATACATGCACAAATAAATAAAATAGTAACTGGATAGACAGGCACACACATATATACATAAATAAATAATTAATGGATAGACAGGTGCACACATATATACATGCAAAAATAAATAAAATAAATAGTAAATGGATAGACAAGTACACATATACATGTATAAAATAAATAAATAAATGAATAGACAGGCACACACACATACATACAGAAATAAATGGATAGACAGGTGCACACATACATACATGCACAAATAAATAAAATAAATAGTAACTGGATAGACAGGTACACACATACATAAAATAAATAAATAGATAAATAAATGGATAGACAGGTACACACGCATACATACATAAAGAAATAAATGGATAGACAGGTGCACGCATACATACATGCACAAATAAATAAAAATAAATAGTAACTGGATAGACAGGTATGCACATACATACATAAAGTAAATAAATAAATGGATAGACAGGTACATACACATATACATACAAACATAGATACATACATAAATAAAGAAATAAATGAATAGACAGGTGCACACATACATGTACAAGTAACTAAAATAAATAGTAAATGGATAGACAGGTACACACATGCATACATAAAATAAATAAATAATAAAATGGATAGACAGGTACATACACACACATACATACATACACACATACATACATACATACATATGTACATAAAGAAATAAATGTATATTCAGGTGTACACATACATTAATGTGTACATAAGTAAATGGATAGACATGTACACACATACATAAATAAATAAACTGAATAAATATATGGATAAACAGGTACACTCATACATACATAAATAGAATTAATAAATAAATGTATCGAAAGGTGCACACATACATACATACATACATACCCAAAGAACTGACATATAGACATAAATAAATGAACTATATACTGAACGTAACCTTGGTTGCCCTCATGTATTCATTTGTACATATTATAACACCTTCTTAAAATGTTTACCAATCTAAGTTTTGGGGATGGAGATGAGCTGAAGAGCTATGAGAAGGGATATAGTTGAATATTTATATGTAAACAAATATATATTGTTTAATCAGACATGTCATAGTAATTTTCATTGTATCATAGGTTGATTTAGAGAACTAGCATAATATCCTTTTGTCATATCACAGCAGATAGTGTTACAGTTTAATAATGCTATAAATATACCCATGTTTACCATAGTATGTCTTTCTGAGCATACTGTGAAGCAACAATTATATTATTTGTCCTTCAGAGAAAGCATAACCATCTTCAGGTACTTTCCAGTAATGCTTATACAACATGTTTGTCATTGAGCATAGTCTGTTGTTCTGATGGTTCAAGTATTAGCACTGCTGGTTTACTACTGAATGCTCAGTGCCACCAAGGTTGAGTTAAGCATCCACCAAAACCTTTCCCTGAATATCAGAATACCAAATACCGGCAAACCTGAAAATTATTTCAGATTCCAAAACTCCCTAACATTCTGGACCCAGAATCAAGCATTAACATGGGTCCAGAAGGGGAGGCAGGTTCGGACATTTATTAATGTAGGTGTTTGATATTCCAGCATTCAAAATGTGGGTTTCGCACAGCTTAATTTGATCTTGGCAGTGTTGAGAATTCAGTAGTAAACCACACTGCTTGTCTTTAATACTGGTAAATAAGAGATATCTGCATATCGTAAGAAAAGTATGCCACAGAAATAAATGATGTAAATATGGTCCATTATATGATCAATCATCGCAGGTCCAGGTATCCTGTGATTCTGAATATGTCTTGTGTAGTACACTGGCAACAAAGTTCAATGAAATGTGTGTTTTGTAGGAGTTAACTAAATCATGACTGCATACAAATATACAGAGAAACCTTCAGAAGATTGAACTATCTGTTCAGTCACTCAGTTATGTAACTAACAGCCTGCAGATACCTGTCCACCATCCCTTTCCCCATAGTCCATTGTCTAATGCCTTTTTAAGGGATTCAGTAGTATTGCTCTTTTCCAGTCACTGAAGTAACACACTCTATTTATCAGCAGCACTCTCTATAAAAAAAGTACTTCTTTATATGTAAACAAAAAAATAAATCCTGCTATTTGAAAATGATACATTTTCCTTAAACCTCCATTCTTCCTCCTCAACTGATTTGCCATAAGTTTCCCACAATGCTATTGTAAATGTAGATTCTTTCTTAAATAATGTGCTGGGCAGTTTTTCTCATGGTACAAATCAAGGATTGTATATGTAATGATGAATGCTTTTGCCTTACCTACTGAAGTAATGTATTGCAATAATGACTTTTAAGAGGTCACAGACATACTTCCTTTTTGCCTGTTACTGCTTGGCTTTATCATCACTTCTGCTAGCTGCAAGGATATAGCTAGGCATACTCTGTTCTCTGTATAGTACATTTTTTATTTGCATCTCTCAGAAACATTGTAGCTTTTTCATGCTATATTTTGTCTACAATTGTCTAAATTAAGACATGTTGAATGGGCGTGCCTTCGTTGAAGGCTGGGCATCGGGCTGGCAACTCGACACCATAAAAACCAACTGCCAATCATTAGCAGACCGGAGTTCCGCTGTGGCTACCCCTAACTGGGAAAAAGACAAACAACAACAACAACAATGCCTCTACCAACAGGTACATAACTTGCTTACAGATAGGACTGGTAATCTACAAAAACAATTATCTTTAATATTTTTAGAGTGAAACACTAAAATGATGTATACATTTAGTAACTGCTGCGGGGAGGTGGGGGGCAACATTTTGAATGATGTGCCCATCATTTAAAATGCCAGGTCATTTGGGAGGCAGTAAAAAGAGTTTTTGAGTACAAAATGACATTTTTTGGCTATACCCCTGGCTAGCTGATACTTTTTATTACTGTGTTTGTTGATGTTTGTTGTTTTTTATGTCATACTGATTATGCACACCTGTAATTCGGTATATATTATCTTCTTGATGATGATGAAAGTTAAAAATACGTTATTTCTTTAACATACTCTTAAGTTTGCAGCAGGCCAGTGTTTTCTATTTATTCCTAGTTGTATTTGCTATTGTTTTAACATGAGGGTTGCCATCTTTTCAAGTGCCTAAAGTGGGACATTTTTACATAAATGTAAAATTTTGGAAGGCAAATCATACCAGAAAAAAGGAGTGAGCATCACTTTTTTTCAAAGATAAGATCTTGATCTTGCAGAATTTGAGTTGATTCTGTTGTTTTGTACAATATTAAGATGTTTCAAATATGATCTAATTGTTTTATACATCTATTAACAGAAAGTTGGAGAATGAGTTTTGTCCTAAACTCTCGGGATGTTTTCCATTTTTAACATTTTTGTGGGACATAACTGCCCTAAAGGGACAGGTGGCAACCCTATTTGACATGGAACTGAATCTTGGATAATGTATCCCAAACAACAAATGTATTAACATTTGCACAGGTATTAAAACACTGGTCCCTCAATTTAATAAAATCTGTGCAGGGATAGTGTAGAGCCTACACAGAATGTTACTGTGTCCGTGTAGACAGTTCCCCCTTGGCAGCATGCCATGCATATTAAACATGGCACTTTGCTGAAGGAGAGCCATGGGGCACAGTTATTGAATCAGTGCAGGGAGTGTGGTGCTAACTCTGCCCGCAGATGAGTAGCACACTTCCTGCACTGTCCAATAGGAGTATACCAATGTCATTAAATTTTTTTTTTATTTTTATAAAAAGCATGTTTGTGTGGCACAGAGCACAGCAATGCTAAGCTTTACCGAGACACCAGACATCTAAAAATAGAAACCGGATGCATTTAATTATTTATCTACAGGTCATATTCAAGACTAGCTGAGCAGGTTTGCACGATGCAGCATGGCGTGGTGTTCAGCACTGCTTAAAGTCAGCTCAGAGGTATATGTAAAGGTATAGCAACATTTCACATATCCACATACCTAAGTGGTTAGAGTTGCAGCCTCATGTGCAATAAGTGCAGGGTTTGAATATATGGAAGAGCATATTAGCATTTATATTGGAAATAAAAATGATGCAAGTTATTTTTGAATACTGGCCTGCTGCACTCAGCTAAGCTCTACTAAGACCTGCTAAGTACTGCATAAACAAAGAACAATGACTAATGTTTATGCACTGCTTGGATGGTTTGTGCACTGCTAAGCAGTGCAAAGCAGTCCAGGTTTTTGCAATGCTCAGCTGAGCTGCATTGGTTTGTGCGGTGCTAAGCGATGCACTGCATTTTTAAATATTGCCCAGTGAAGTGCAAGGGTGGGAAAATGGGCTATATTAAACCCAATAGGCAAGAATACAGCATAATCCATTGGAGATCTGACTCTGAAGGGTACAATGGCAGTTGGAGAGGGTTTGTGCTTTCGGGTGCAACGTTGGGGCATTCAGGAGTCCATGGTCATGGTTGAACTCCTTGTAAAAAACCATGAGGGCCAGCTGATGTAGGAAGGTTACCAGGGCTCAGAGCACAAGACAGAGGCCAGGGATCAGCTGGCAAAGGACCTCACCAGTATAACTGGTATTCCCTGCACAGATGAGCAGTGCCATCACCCCATAATGACCTGAAAAGATGGAAGAGGGCTCTCTTGGACACTTGAGTCCAAGAATTCTGGGCTGGGAATGTCCCACATGTAAGTAAGTACCATTACCTGTGTTTCACCAGTATCTAAACTTGAATCTGTGCCAAACTGGTATGCATAATTGTGTGCTTCTCTACCAACAACTGCAGAGAAGGGGGCTTGCAACATTGAGGCACAAGCCAGATGCTTGGCCAAGTTGCACCATGAGTGTGGTGAATACAGATGTATTTTGCTATCTATAGTCAAATAAGCAAGAAAGAGTAAAGCATTAAATGTGATTAGGTATGTGCAGTAAAGATCGTATTGCAGTGAATGTGGACATACACCTGTACTGCAAGATGTGTAGACTGTCAACTGTAGTGCCATAAGCAGAGAAGAGTAAAGCATTAACTGTAATAAACTATTATATGCAATAAAACTTAGTAGTGCAATAACTGTGGAATTACAGTTGTGTTGCAACACCTGGCTAATGACAACTGTTGTACAATAAAAACATGAAAGTATATCAGTAACTGACTGAAGGTTTCTCTAATAAAGTCTGTGTAATGACTGTGGCAGTAGGGCTGTTTTTCAAGAAATCAAGTGTTAAAACTGTTCTGCAATAAAAACACGAAATAGTATCTGTACCTGCATGAATATGTCTAATAAAGTCTATTGTGCAATAGGGCTGTTTTGCAAACAATCAATTATTACAAGTGTTCTGCAATAGAATCACAAAATAGTAACAGTACCTGCATGAAGTATGTGTAATAAAGTCTGCTGTGCAATAAGCATAGGTTCAGAGTTGTTTCGTAATAAATCACTTATGACAACTGGTCTGCAATGATACAGGGAGTAATGGCAATAACACCAAGGTAAACGTGTACAGGAAGATTGTCTTGTTTTCACCAATGCATGTCAGCTACAAGCATTCAGGCTGTGAGGTATGGTGCTGCAGTCAGGTATAACAATGTACTAGTTGTACACTGCAAATAATAACCCATAATTAGATATTGGTTGCTGACATCACAGATATTTCAACACACTAACAATCTAATGTCTACAACTGAATCATGTGTAGTCATATATACTTTACCTAGATTCTCTGTCATGCCTGAATGTCATGCAAGAATGTTCAACTATCACTGCAGTCAAGTATAAAGCTGTAACACTATTAGCAGGTCATATTTTGGTGCCTGGTGTGCTCTAGGCAAATATCAGTCAGTCAGTAATCATCAGTGACTCAGTAGCTCAGTTTGCTAAATGCTGTGTATGAAGTACACTTTTGCCACACACAGACCAGGGTTCAAATGCAGTGCTATGTAGATCTAAATATTACAGTATCAGTCATGTAATGTTTACAGATATTCTCTCCACAGGAACTACAGATAAATGGGTGAAGTAGCCCATATTATGAGTACATTATTGTGTGTTTACATCTCACAGACTGTTACAATCATTACCAGGAATGTGAAAATACAGCATAAAAATCAGGAAATAAGTGTAATAATAATAAAAGAAAAGAAAAGAAATAAAATGTGTAAGCTCTGGTATGACTGCACACCTGGAGTGTGTGTTAAAGTTAGTTGCAATCAATTAATATATGTGATGCAGATGTCCCTTGCTGTCACTGCTATTGGGTTCTATACCCATGCCTGCCAAGCAAGGCATGATAGTTGTTAATTGACTGTACTGTACACATACATAAGTGTCACACTGTCATGGAATGTAATTACCATTGCATAATCCCTCTGTCACACATGTATCATCAACATGATTATGTAAATAGCAAAGTAACACTACATCAGCCTCCAGTACACCTTGGTAGTAATATAGGTACACCTGATGTGCAAGTGTTCTGTGTAGTTGTTCACCTACAGTTGTTACTGCTTGGCCCATACTGTCCCATGTGGATAGCTTTAGAGGTATGTACATGCTACAGCAGCTACAGGGCACTTTTACACATAAATAAAGAGCAAATCTGTAGAGTAGATAGAAGTACTGTTGTCAACTATATATCCTAGAATGGTATTAATGGACTGTATCTCTATCTCTCCCCACTCCTTATCTTCAAATATTTATTATTGCTATGCATTGGTTATGGTTTAAAATGAACATACGTTGCTCCATGAACTTTATTTTGGGGCATGTGTTTTATTATTGTTATGTATTACAATAGTTTCATATAACATATCTTGTTGACTTACTTATTCTGTTGGCCATATACTGCAACTGTTACTGGCATGCTGTTAATATACTGTCTGTTCTGATATTCATTGTTGTGCTTCACATAATATGCATTGAAATGTAATGGGGTTATTTCCAATGTTCTGGCATGCTGTTATCACTAAAAATGTTTTTTTTTTATAATTAAGCCTCAGTCTAACTCAAATCCGGAAGTACAGCAGGTGCAAATAACCAAAATTGATGAAACCCTTATACCAAACAAAGGCCAGCATGCAAGTGTGGGAAAACCACTTTATTCCAGCATAAAAATAATAACACCATCCCAATAATAAACCAGAGATCATGCAAAAAGCATGAATCTCACTTTCCAAACCAGTTTTGTCAGAATATCTGCCTTCTTCAGTGGAAGTATTTACACTTAACAGAATCATACACAAACTTAAATACATTCAAAAGCACTGTGATTGTGCTCATAAACGCTTGTTTAAACCTGGGCTCAATAATCCCCCCAGCTTAATAATCCAACTTTTTTCTTTTTTGTTTAATAAATTGTGCCATCCTATTGTATTTACTTTTTCTCCCTGAATTCTATCAACAATAATAAATCTAAATTCAGCTGTTGGATACTTAATAGAGTGCTTATATAATGCATTAGACTATATTTTATTTCTAATGTCACTAAGATGTTATGAAATATGAATACATAAAGTCTGTGATGTTTGGCCAATATAAAATGCAGCACAGGAACATGTGGCTAGATAAACAATCCATTCTGAACTATAATTTTATAATTACAATACATAACCTAAATGTATTGCTTTACCTCCATAATTACAGCACGTCAGGGTAGGTTGGTCCCTGCTGATCTGCTTACCCTACCTCAGCCGGCCATGACACTAGGCATCAGCAGATCTAGGACCCAAGCTGGTGGTGCCCCCTCTACTGGCTCTGCACCATCTTTGAGTGGAACCACATCAGGAGATGGGGCCCGTCCCCTGCGGGAGTGGTGGCAGAGGGGTGGTAGTCACCCAGGATCAACTACTGGCCATAGTGTGCAGGCTTCTTTATAGGAGCTATGAATGATGCCTGCTCCAGTTCGAGGGCAGGCTCCACAACATGGTAGGGCCTGCTGGACCTAACACCCAGCCTCCAGCGCAGCCACCTCTGGGGCACTGAAGGAACAGTGTGGACTGTCCATGGGTGGGACCTCAGTTACACTGCTGCCATCTGGTGGCAGATGCTCCTCAGATTCCACAACACCCTCCCCATCCAAGGTTTTTACCCCATCATGTGTCTCACACCACCCCTGTCTGCTATATTGTCTGTCTAGTCTGTCTGCAATTGCATTGTCTCCTATGCAACTTACTCTCCCCACATGTACCTATATCCCTTCTCCAACTTTCCATTCTCTCCTTATAAAAAAAATGGGGACCTGTCCCACAAAAAAAAAAATCTGCCCATACATAGCTCTCCATTTCATACACATGTCCATTGAACACAACTAATTTGGTCCAATTGGCCTGACAACACATTTATGTTGTCCTCATCCCTCTCTCTGGGGTTTGGGAATTCAAATTCACCCTCAAAAATCTGTCAAAATGCACAGCTGTTGCTGTACAAGAAATGGAAAGCTATGGTTCTTCCCTGTACCTGTTTTGCAAATCCCTACCTGCCTTTCACTATGTTTTTTCCCCCTGGTTGCCCCCCATTTCACCACTATCCTATCACCCCCTTTTTGTTTTCTTTTTAATTTTTTAGCACGGCTTATCGTGGAGCTAAGCGGAGCACCGCAATGTGGGGTGGCACACAAAACTGCGCTAACCCACTTAAATGAGCTTTAAACTGCCTTAATGATCCTATTTGTTTCTCACATTGTTAGGCAAATGTATAAAATAATTTCCCCTGCCATAATTCAAACCTGGGTCCCTTTCAACTACTGCACTAACCCACTACACCATGCAGATCTTAATTAAAGCAGGTGATTTTAGGAAAACATACTGTTTTGCCACTGACAGACTGCAACTGAACCTAATGGGAGTGTACCTTGGAATCTGATGCAAAAATACACCAGTAGATAGCCAAATAAATAACAATGTCAGTATGTTAGCTCTGGATAACAGGTAAATGTTCCCTTTTATCTGCAACATTTTTAAACACACCTGCTAAGGCATCAGTGGCACAGTACATATGTTCAACAGAAACCCTGCTGCAGAACAACTGCCTGTGAAAGCCATTTGCATACCAATGGATGCAGACATGTGTCACAGCTGTATGTATGGACATATATCTGGCAAATACACCTGCTTCAGCACTGATTCAGTACCTCAGTCTGTTAAATGCCTTGCATACAGAACATTTTGTCACACAAAGCCCTGGGTTTGAATACAGTGTAGTGCACTTTAGACTGTTGTGAACACAGCAACTAATGACTGACTCATACAATTTTAATCCCCATAGGTTATTGCTACTGAATTGTCAGCTACCCAGTTTTGTAAGTCACAGGCCTGCAGGTAGGGACACACTGCACATATTTGGATACTCTAACTGTATCTTGCCTACTACTCTTCTATTGGCATTGTTGCATAGCAGATGTACCTTAAGCACATGCCTCAGTTGGACTGTAATGGGTACCCTTGTCCTGGCTGTACTGTAATGTCAGGGCTGTCACATCTGCCACAGTTACACATACAGCGTGCAGGCCTCCAAAGTGTTCACACTTTTCCCATTGTGTCCTAGGCTGCAGCAGCAGCAGCAGTCTGGAGCATACAAGACTCTATGTTAAGGTAGCTGCTACAGACAAACCATACCTCCCAACCCCCTATAACAAGGGATCCGGACACAACCATACATAAAGGGGGACAAAGGCCAATAGGTAGGTACATGCTTCACAGTTTGCCCCTACAAAGATAGTAAGTAGATAGAATAGCAGGTATTGCATTACCATGCATATTCTGACAGTTATGAATTGTGGCACTCACATGCCTCTCTCCCCCTACTGACCTCATCCCACAATGTTTGCCAGTAACCTGCCAGGTGACCACACAGTCATGGGACAATGAGCAAGCATATGAGGCAGAACTGCAGACATACCTCATACATCTCTACAGTGGACAGTATTTGTACTTACCCTCTGTGATGCTGTAGTCTCCACATCTCTGTAATGTCCATCTCAAAAACTAAGAAAGGGGTCAAGGCCTACATGAAAGCCTTATATATTGCACTGTGGTGTCATTTCATTGGCTAATGATATTTCAATTCATCTTTTTTGGATGCAATTAGCAAGTCTGAGCCATTACCTGTTAATGAACATTACTCACAAAAGGCAAGCAACTGCTTATGGGGAATAGGTCTGTATGTGGATTTACTCACACAGATAGCATATGTGCAAAGCATTTGCAGAGGAACCCTTCAAAAAAAGGAATACATCACTCTACCAGTACGTACTACCATTCCCTATAAAAAGGGATGCAGATGGAAGGATGGAGGTATGGGGAACAGGGATGAAAATTGTAAACTTGCATTAGATCTGTGATACTGACATGTCAGTGATACCCTGCTGTCCAACACATACAGGCATGCCTTTCAATTGTCCCCTGCTTTGACCCACATCTCTGCTCTGTCCCTGTGCATCTCTCCTATAATGGTCGCCTGCTGTAGTAAAGATATTGGATTACACCTAAGACATAGTGACACTAAGTAAGGGTGCACACTCCTGTAACATCAACCTATGGACTGTAATTCACCTCCTCTCAGTCTATCGATGTCACACATAAATAGTACTAACATTGTAAAAGTGTCCCTGAATGTCCCTGATGTACTCTGGCTAAGTCCCTGTTTCATGGACATTCATCCCTATCTGGTTGAGAGCTATGCCGAACATACCTCTCAACCTCCTACAGTAAGAAATCAGGATAGAGACATATTTGATGGGGGGATAAACTCTCAAACCCAGTGACAGATTATACATATTGGCCATGCAAAGTAAGAATGTGATTAGAGTTACAGATATTACTGTAGCATTAGTGTTGTCTGAGAGGTCTGATGGGTGACAGTTAAATTCTGTGAAAGTTTTCTGACAGCAACCATCAGTGGACAACAATGTGTCAGACATGCACAAGTTTGTGCAAGATGGACCACAGCTATGGGGCAAACATGTTGACATTCTGCAAACATCTGCATAGTTGAGATGTATGATGCCAACAGGGAACATATAAAACAGCAGGTTTGCATTGCTGTCTGTCATTGTGGCACACTGGTGTGGCTGGACTGTCACCATATTTGTTGAAATAGCACACTGCTATTTGTCTGACAGTGGCTATGTCATATATTAGTGGGGATTTGCCCATAGGGGACACACCACAGTACAGTGCAATGATGGCTGTAGAGACATACAGCAGAATCTGCCCCAGCACACAGGGACATTACCCAGTATTGGTACTATCTTGGTGTTATCCACACATGTAGTGTGTCACCAAACTGTGGAGTATGATGCATGAGGGAGCAGTGGATAGTGCAGGCCATTATGGGTGTGCAAGGTGTGTACATAGAGGATATCCATGTAACTAGTCCTGTAATGTGTTCCCCTCTTGTTGTCTTGCAGGAACTATGTACCGATGGAGACATCTTCTATTTTCATCTGCAGAAAATGACACTATACTGGATGCCCTCAGACTCAACCATCACATTCTGCTGTCAAGGGGTCACCACAATCACGAACAGTGGGTGACATTGTGGGCTGACCTTGTGAGGGCTGTTAATGATATTGGCCAACAGGACAGGACCTATGAGCAGGTTCAACAATGGGTCACAGACATGGTCAATGCTGCACATCAAAGGACAGCTGCTGTTGCCAGGGATCGTGCTACCACTGGTGGAGGGCTTGCAACAGAACAACCACTCTCAGCCACAGAGGAATTCCTGGAAAACCTAAAATCAACCCACAGCTCCCAGCCAACCATCACTCCATACATCCTGGAGGTGGTTGCCACAGCATTCACATCACAGGAGCATCCAGGTATGCAGACTGTGTTCACCAGTATAATACATTTGTGGCTGTCATTGTGACAAGCTGTACAGAGCAGTACATGGGTGTCATGTCTATCTGCATTGGAGGAGGGGGTTGTTGGCTTTTTGCCACGGTTGTGCACGCATAGCCAGAATATTAGCAATATAGCCAGTATCACATTAGCTACTGTACATGTGGATATTCACACATATTACCTTGTAACACTGCAACATTTGGTGTTGCTGACAATATTTTATTTTTATTTTATTTTATTTTACATTTGTTGACCGGGCTAGTCTGGCTGGATACATGTCCATTTTCAGCAGAGGCCCGAGGAGAAAAGCTCCACTATATACTAAGTACATTACATAAAAAAGAAATTTAATACTCTAAGATAATAGCTAAGATCAGATATTACGAAAAAGAAAGATAATTTAAAAAAGAAACAAGTTTACAATAAGCAGTTCATTAAATATACATAATTGTACCAAAAGTACATACTTTAATCTCCAAACAGTGAAAGAAACAAAACTGAGGTGGGTAGAGAAGAAAAGAGTGGAGGGGAAACAGGGTAAGAGAAAATGGTTAGTCAGGTGTATTGCAGGAACACAGCCAATGATTTTGGAAGTAGTGTTTAATTTTTTGTTTGAAAAGTGGCAGGGATGTAGTCAGAGTTATGTCACTAGGTAGGAGATTCCAACTTCTACCTATTGTGTTAGTGAATAAAGAATCACCTGCTGTGTTGTTTGCCTTTATAGATTTTGTCATGAGTTTACAAGAGGAGCGAAGTGAGTTGAGATTGTTGTAAGGGATTAGAAGTTGAGAGAGTATTGGGGTGTTGTCAGGTAGGTGTAAAATGTTGTGGGCAATAGTGAGTTGAGGAATTATAAGGTAGCTTTGAAATTCGAGCCAGCCTAGTTGTTTTAGGTTTATACAATGGTGGGTCCTAAATGGGTTACTAGTGGTGAAGCGAGCTATGTTGTTATAGCAGGTTGCAAGTTTGTTGAGGTTACTTTTCTTAAGGTTAGTATAAATAGGGGAAGCATATAGGAGAGTTGATAAAAGATGAGATTGTGCAATTTTGATTCTAGTTGCTGGGGTTAGAAAAGGTTTGATGCGATAAAGGGATCCTATTTTTCTGTTAACTAACTTGATGTTGTTGTTAATATGGTGATCGAAGGAGAGATTATTGTCAATGGTTATTCCTAAAAGTTTTGTAGTGAGATCAGGTGAGATGAGAGTACCATTATTTGAGGAAATGGTAAAGTTTAGAGGGGGGGACCGAGTGGTGGGGGAGAAGAGGAGGAGTTTTGTTTTTTTGGCATTTAGAAGGAGAAACCGTTTAGAAAACCATGTTTCTACGGAATTAAAGGTATTTTGGGTCAGTGAGATCAGTTCTGTAGAGGATGGTGCCGAGCAGATAAGGGTTGAATCATCTGCATATTGTATGCAGGTTGCTTGTGGGATTGCAGTCTGTAGATCGTTAATAAAGAGAGAGAACAGAAGTGGACCAAGAATGGAGCCCTAAGGAACTCCGATGGAAATGGGCAAGAGTGAAGAGATATGGTTTTCCCATATTACTGCTTGTTGTCTGTTGTTAAGATAAGATTTAAACCATTTAATGGCGAATTTATCACAAGAGAGAGATTCAAGAATGTTGATTAAGAGAGAGTGGTTGACCATATCGAAAGCTTTAGAGAGATCAATGAAGAGAGCGGAAGAGAGAGTATTGTTGTTTCGATTTTTGTTGATAGTATCTACAAAAGAAAGAAGGGCAGTGCTGGTACTGTGGTGAGGTCTAAAGCCATGCTGACAGTTTGCTATTATGTTGTGAAGAGAGATAGTGCACAAGTTGCTGATGAATACATTTTTCCATGATTTTTGCTAGGGGTGAGAGTAGGGCGATAGGTCTAAAGTTGGAAAGGTCAAGGGAGTTACCACCCTTATGTAGTGGGATAATATAGGAGATTTTCCAGATGTCAGGGATGGTTCCCTCTTGGACAGTTCTGTTTATAAGTAAGGATATAGGGTATGCAATTTCTTTGGCAGCTTTCTGAAGGAAGAGAGAAGGGAGCTTGTCTGCAGAAGGGGTGCAAGGTTTCAGTTTGTGAATGAGTCTATAGATGAAAGAAGTAGATATGGGTTTTAGAGAGAAGTTATAGGAGGAGTTAGCTATATTATTTGGAATATAAGAGTTGTTGGTGTTCATTTGTTTGGCTAGGGATTGAATAGTTTCAGAGAAAAAAGAGTTGAAAGCATTAGCAGTCTGGAGAGGGGTTTCTGGGTCAGCATTAAGTGGGGATGGAGTTTTAGCACTTCCTGGGGAGAGAAGTCTATTTACTGATGACCAGAAATATTTAGAATTGTTAAGATGAGTTTCCTGAAGTTCACAGTAGTATTTTTTCTTGTCAGAGATTATTGATTTCTTAGCTAGATTTCTAAGTTGGCGAAAAAGAACTAAATCAGGGTTTTGTCTATGGCATCTCCATTTTGTCCATGCTTTGTTTCTAGTATGAATGAGTTTTTTAGTATTGTTGGTAAGCCATGGGGCTGTTTTGGTTTTTACTCTGATAGTACGTTCAGGAGCATGTTTATCAAGTATGGATAAGAAGGTAGTATTGAAAAATGAGACTGCCTCCTCCAGGGGAAGTGATTTTAAGCAATTCCAATTGCATGCTCTCAGTTCAGCTTGGAAGAGGTCTATGTTAAAATGCTTGATAGAATGGATTAGCCTAGTATTTGGGAGGTTAACACATTCTGATTTTTGTCTAGTAATGTAGGTTAGGGAGTGGTCGCTGAAATCGTCTGGCATAGTACCTACTTTATACTGTTTGTTGACTTTATTTGTGAGTATCCAGTCTAATATACTCTTTCTCTCTTACTGGGCTTATGGACTCTAGTAGTTGAGGTAATGGTTTGGGTGAAACCATGTAGGTTAATATGAGAGGAGGGATTGTCATCATTAATAGTGTTCCAATCTATGTTAACGTCGCCAAGAATTATGGTTTCTTGGGGGTAGGTGGTAGAAACCCAGCTTAGAAAGTCTTCTAATATTGGAATGTTGTTACCTGGAGGAAGATACATGCATATAAAGTAAAGGGCTTTTTTGGCATTTAGTTGGAGTTTAATAATGATGGCTTCTATTTTGCTATCTTGGTATGGACATGCTGGTTGGGTCGAGATGTTAAGCTGATTTTTGAAAAGTATTGCTACTCCACCACCCTTACGTTTTAAGTGGTCATGTCTTACTATATTATATCCTTGGGGTATAATCTCTGAGTCTTTTGTGAATGGGTTTAGCCAGGTTTCAGAGAGGCAAAGGATGTCAAAAGAGTGGATATCTAAGAGGGCATGGATGAAGGGTATTTTCTTATGTATGCTTTGAATGTTGAGGTGTCCTATGAGGAAGTTATTGTTAGGGTTAGGTGAGCAGTTTTGGGGAGGAGGGGAGATAGGGCCAGGGTTGGGGTGGATGTCCCCATCTTGTAGGGTAGGATTAACTAGTTTAGTTAAAAGATTGCTCTTTAGAATTGTGAGAGGTTTTGTTTTTCTGTCTGATTGTAGGAGGTAGGTAAGGTGATGTAGCCTGTGGAATATAGGTAGATGATAGCTAGGGGTGGAATTAACATTAGAGTATGATGTGAAAGTGAATAAAGTAGAAGTGTGTTTTTGTGAAGCATTGTGATAGTTGTTAAGTGAAATTTCAAAGAAGGTGAGATGGTATGTTGAGAGAAGGGTGGTCAAGAGTAAGATTGAGAGTATAGGCAAAGTTGGTATGTAGGGAGTCATTATTTAGTTTTCTGAGAAGTGGGGAGGAAGGAGGAAAGTACAAGGGAGAGAGGATGAAAGTGGTAAGCAGGAGAGGGGGTGGTATATCTTTTGGAAAGTTGGAAAATAAGAATTGGATGCTAAAGGGAATAAAGAATGATAGGACTAGAGAAGATAGAGTAGGGTAAAAGGAGAAGTATAAGTAAGGGAGAAATGTAATGTAAGAAATTAAGGTAATAGGGCAAAGAAAGTGATGGGGGGAGTGGAAGGGGTGTGTTAAGGCTTGGTAACAATTTGGCGGGAAGGAGAGGGATAGGATAGGAGGGAAAGGGGTGTGGTTGTAGAGCTATAAGACTAGGACCCCTGGGGGTGGGTGGGAATTGGGGGTAGGGAGGGGAGCGGAGTGAGCCCGCAGGGCGAACGGAGCGGATACAAAGTAAACCAAAGAGGAAGGAAAAATTATCAGAGAAAGCTGGCTGAGGCCAAGTAAGTAGAGTATCTAGGAGGATAGGGCAAGAATGGAAGAAGAAAGGGATAGGGCTATGAGGGGTGAAATAGTCAGCATAGGGTAGAGATACAAAACTGGTACACAAGATAATTAAAGGGGAAAGGGAGACATATAGTGGTCAGAAGCTGAGATTACAGTAAAATAGAGAGGGTCACAGTGAAAGTAAAAGATAAGGCTAGAGGGAGGGAAAGCTCAGGCTAAATAACGCGTTTGGTCAGGGAGGGATTGGAAATGTAAGAGTAAGGGTGGGGGTTGCTGCTGGCAAGCTTGACTGGGAGCTAACAGATAGCTTGGCAGGGTTAAAAGTGTTACAATTTACGAGTCCAACATAAAGGTAGACATACTTTCTTGACTCTTGATGTAGAGGGTTGCAGGAGAAGTCTAGGTTTTGGAAAGTTCCAAGGGTAGTTGGCAAACAATACAGTAGCAGAAATTAACGGAGGGGTTCCACCCAGGCAAAAACACAGGGTATATCCAGGGGGTAGCTAATATAGGAGGAGAGAAGTTGAGAAAATAAAATAATGTTAGAATAACTAATTGCAACACAATGTAATTAAGACAGTGCAGAAATCACAGGTCGTTTTAGTAAAAATAAATTTGAAATATATGGCAATGAAAAGGCAGTAACAAACAGGCTGGGTTGAAAGAATTGCACAACAGTAGTTAATATTAGGCACAGCACATGGTACAATATGCACAGTCTTACAAAAGGCTACTACCAGCTATATCATAAACTGCACTAGAGAAGCTATTACCACAAATGTATTAATTAATAGATTAAAAGCACAGGGAAACAGAGGGGAGCATCTAGTTCCAGACAGTTATCCTTGAATGAAAGATTAGGGTAGATACCTAAAGGGGAAGAGAAACCCCAGCCTAATCTACGCGTGTAAGGCCAGTGTAAGTTACACACAGTTCAGATAGAGGGCGGGAAAGAGATTGAGTGTTTTTTAAATAAAACAGTAGGTCAGCGTTAAAGGTTATAGCCCCTAGCAGGAGTAAATTCGGTGGTCTGTTTGACCGAAGAGGTAGTTTTGAAACTATCAGTAAAAGGCAAAGAGGAGTAAATAAAATCCTAATTGAAAGACAGCCGCTACTCAGCGCTAGTTGGGTCAACCACGGGGTATTAGAAGACCAACACCAGAAGCAGGTCTTTTCAAGGAGCAGCAGTTAGCTGCGTGTAGCTACTATAAAGATTGTGAGAACTAACCTGCCACACCGTCGCTAAAAAAGGTGGAAGCAAAGCTACCACGCTGTCGCTACAGCCGGTGCCAGACCTCACCCGAAAGCAGGACCTTTCAAGGAACCGCAGTTAGCTGCGAGATAACCACCTTGAGAAACGGGGAAAAACTAAGCAGCCACGCTGTAACTACAGCTGAAGCCAGACCAGCACCAGCACCTCTCCCTCACCTTTTACATGTACATCAGGTGTGGCTGGAGTTCATGGTCCTGTACCTGGTAAGTTTGATACTGTTGTTTTGACAGATCAGATATACCCTATGAATGTTAAGGGCTGCCATTTTGCCTTTTGCACAAGAGAGTAGAATAGTTGTATGTTCCATTTCAGATCAATTAACTACAGTGCATAGCCTAGGGAATGACAGGTGTGTACTTATAGCTATGAGAAACTATGCAGCCTGCTATACATGAGGCAATTACTCCAAAATGCCCATTCAAACACAATAGCGAGATGGTACATACATGAGGCAGTGGCACTACAACTGGCATATCATTGACAAGATAGGTGTGCTGGATTTTATGTGTAGTTCTGTCACATACACTGTCACATTGCATACCTCACAGGTGTATTGAACTGGTAATGTTACCCAGATGTAGGTGATGTGCATGCTATACAGGGCCTGGGTTGTCTGTGTATGTTGTTGTGGGTGTGTGTGTTGTGCATGGGATCAGAGATGAGAAGATGTGGGGCATGTAATGCAGTTGTGGATCCTCAACTGTGTGAGTCTGTGTAGACTACCATACATAATAGTGCTGGTGGCAATGTACTGCTTTTTTCTTGCTTCTCACAGGTGAACAGAGGGGTTGGAGTCTATCCCTCTTACAACCTGATGTCAGTGTCTCATTGGACTCTGATGATGATGGTGGCCATAGTGAGCCACAGGTGGGGTTGTCAGTGGCTGAATCTATCCCAAAGGTTGACATCCCATTGTCCACACACACACAGTCAGTATGGCCACACATAGTCACCAGAGGCCATAAATATTGGACAGTCAGAGGGTGATGACATAGTACAGGACAGTGTGAGAACTATGGCATCAGTGAGTGTAGACACTGGCCATAGCCAGAGAGCTGGTGAGGTCCCACATGTGCAGATTAACAGGGGTGCTTGAAGAAGGACTGCTGCCCATCCACTTCCTGTTGTAGGTGTCACTTTGCGGGTCACTCATCACATGTTTCAGGCTGTCATGGAGGCACAGGAATGAGCTGAATGCAACACCAGATGGATGCTTAGGGTTATGGATGCAGCACAGTCTGACATCCGTGACTGCCTCCACTGCATTGGTAATGTCGTGGAATGTTTCACTGATGTGGTGGACAGACAGTGTGCTCAAACAGTGTCTGTCTTTGAGCACATGTTGTCTGTCCTGGAACATGTGGGCATCAGACACTTGGACGTAGGCCAGCAGCAACATCTGCTGGTAGTTCACTTAGCCGTGCACACTCCCGTTCCCATAGTGCCAGCACTTTTAGTGCTTCAGAGTGAGGTATGCTGTTCAGACCATGATGTGGCAGGCCATTGGCATGTGGTCCTGGGTGGTCCAGTGGGGGACACAGAGCCAGCAGAGACCATCAGGTACTAACACCACATTTGACCTTGGGTATGGTTCTGCCCATGCTACTCATGGAGAAGTCAGTTCCCATGCTCATGACTGGAGACGGTGAACTGTCCACTCTACCATGCACAGTCCAGAACTGTTCACCATATGGACATGTAGGGCTAGCACTGAGCTTGACTGCATACATGCACACACACCAACACCACTGTCACATGCATGTCGCCGATAAACACACACAGCACCTCTCCATGATCCATGTCACCAGCACCCCTTCCTGACTCACACACATGCTGTCAACTGTTTGGCACAGCATAGGACTCTGGCACCCCCACACTACACATTGTGCATGTTCTGATACTTGTGCCACATGCCTGCCATCCATGCCATTGATGTGGGGACCTGTATATATATTTATCTGATGCACAGGGTGACTGTATAACTTTACATGTGTTTATGTAGTGCAGTAGTGTTATGCCATGGCAGTTGTAGTGGGTCATGACAGGTACTGTATGCTGGCATGTGTCAGGACTACACATCAAATATTGTGCATCTTTGTTGGCTGATGGTACACTGGCAGTAGTGTTACAGAATGACAGGTGTGTCACGGAGCTATGTATGCTTTTGTCCCAGGAGTCTGAGTGGTGCAACTATGGACACATGCTGGAAATACAGCAGAACAGGATGGCAAGGCAGCACAGGAGAGACATGATGTCAAACAGTTACGCCAGTATGTGTGCATGGCTCCCTAGGTGCATATGTGTAGTACATTGTGTCAGGGACATTAGGGACTGTCAGCGTCATAATGCTTCCATACCCTGTGACATACTCTACTACCCTTGATACATGTCATGTGGTTAGTCTGCATGTACAACTGTAGATGGTCATGGACATCAATTATGCTTATGTAGAGGAGGGCAATTTAGGACCAGTATCTAGTCACAGGGCCATAAAATGCATAAATAATGCACAGGGATAGGCCACATGAGCATCTCCCCAGTGCTGCAAGGGGACATATTTAGACACACAGACAAGTTGGATGCTGTGAGATTAGAATCCCTACTTATCTAGAAGTACACACTACAGTTCATAGTACTTATTGCATGCGCCACACAGTTTATCTGATAATACACTGTCAGACAGTGCTCTTAAGGTGGATGACATCAGCAGGCCTTGTAACAGAGGCCATTGTTGAGGCCAGCAGCTAGTTAGTGGGCATAAAATGCATAACTGTTGTACAGAGATAACCCATAGGGGCTTACATACACACACACACACACACACACACACACACACACACACACACACACACACACGCACACACGCACACACACACACACACACACACACACACACACACACACACACACATTGGATGCTGTAAGAGTAGAACCCCTACTTATTTAGTATTACACACTATAGCTTGCAGTACTTATTGCATGTGCCATGCTGTTTATCTGGTAATACACCATCAGCCGGTAATCTTAAAGTGGAAAGGTGGATGACATCAGCAGGCATTGTAACGGAGGCCAATGTTGAGGCCAGCAGCTAGTAAAAGGGGAATAAAATGCATAACCATTGTACAGAGATAGCCCACAGGGGCTTGTCTGACATGCTGCATGGGAGCTATAGTTACACACACTCAAGATGGATGCTGTGAGGGTAGAACTCCTACCTATCTAGTATTACACATGATAGCTCGTAGTACTTATCACATGCGTCATGCTGTTTATCTGATAATACACTATCATCCAGTGCTCTTAAGGTGGATGCCATCCTCTGGCCTTGTAGAGGAGGACATTTAGAGGCTAGCAGCCAGTCACAGGGCCATAAAATGCATACCATTGCATGGAGACAGGCCATATAGGCATGTCCATAGTGCTGTGAGGGGATATTCTGATGCACATACACACACACACACACACACACACACACACACACACACACACACACACACACAGTTGGAGGATGTAAGCATAGCACTCCTATTATCTTGTATTACACACTACAGCTCACAGTACCTATCACATGTGCCACAGGTTATGTCTGTTGTATATGTTGCTGCATGCACAATACTTGTGGAGTATGGAAAGTGGCCTTGTGTTAGACAGCATGTGCGGCCTGCAGAGTGATATTGCTTGATACTGTTATTGTATCAAGTGTCCTGGGGTAGGATATCTGGTAATATCCCTGCTATGTGTGTACACTTACCAGTCTGGCCATATGTGGCTGTTTGCATTTTGATAGGCAGACTTGTAGCCAGGGACAATATGGCCTGTCCAAGACTGCATTCCATCCATTGCACATTACACCACCTGGTTACCTATGTCTGTCTGCAGGGTGACAGCCTGTTGACTCAGGAGTCTGTGGGTGAGTGGATTATGTACTGTTGCGGCCTTGGTCTGGTGTTATTGGACATCTGTTGTGATGTGTATGTGCAGATAACCCCAGCATTTAGAGGTATGTGGGAACATTCATACATCCCTGCCCATATCTATATCAATGGTGTATAACAGGGTTGTCTCCTTAAATGTAGTAGGAGAGACAGATATGTATACATAGCTGTGTGTATGTGCAGACATATTTCCACATAGCAGGTCTTTTGGGTGGTAGAGGCAACAGACTTGGGCTCAAGTTAGCCAAGTGTAGAAGCATGCCCAGTGTGATTGTCAGTGCTTACAAGGTGACTCCAGGCCAGAGCTGCCTGCACGCCAGTCTGGGATTATTGTGGGCTGCAGGTAATTGCCTGCTGTACCTGTTACCACAGCACTGCAGTTGCATGATATTGTCCAAGACATTCCCCGGCTCTTTGCTGACCTGATAAATGTGAATGTAAATGTAAATGTTGAGAACTGTAGAGAGCTTCACAGACTGTCCAAACTCTTGCCGCATATTTTTGGCCCATTTCACATAACATTGTTGTTTTCTGGCAAATTAGTGGAAGATTAGTCAAGATTGAAGTAAATTAATACTGACAGATATTTGTGTTTCATACTCCATGCACAACAGGTGAGTCATGCGAATGCAGGACCTGTTATTCTATCCAAATTCTATGCTTCTAGGAGCAAGTATTTAAAATGTGTCCAAAGTTGTGGTCCTTGATCCCACTTGTATTCACTGTATTTCAGCAGATTTCCTGCTGTCAGAGGTTGAGAGGTATGATGTGACTGGGGTACATAGTGAAACACCACACACAGGGTGACAGTTTGCATACCTCTCCCTGTACATGTTTTTGCAGAATGTCCAGCATTTCATCCCATATGTCTGCTCTGTTCCTTACACATTTGTGGTTTTCCAGTAATATACTGTAAAATGCAGTCACTGAGTTATTGTAACTACTCAAACATTTAAGTGATGGCCTTTACATCCTGCAGCTAATCTGACCTGTTTTAGCCTGCTGTTAAACTATCCACCTGCTAGGTTAGTCAAAGTGTGTATAATATCTGTCTGTAGGTATGGCCTTTTGTGCCCCCATTTACTCTGTCTTTGTACAGATTTCTTGCAGTAAAAGATTGAGGGGTTATGACAGTCTGTGGGACTACCACCATATGTGTACCTCACATGCAAAAGATGTTGAATGCTGCCAGATTCGAATCATCAACACCATCACACATGCTACTGTCCCTGGCCCACTAAGCCACATTAGCTACCAGACAGAGAGGTTTCCGCCCTCACACTGTCAACAAGATAGGGGAATTTTCTGTTCTGTTGGTATATCTTTGCAGACCTGCTGTTACAGCAGTTGTATGACAACACTGATGTGTTTGGGGTGGGGGACAACCAGCCTATGCTCTGCTGATATAGACAGTCATGTGACTGTCCTGTGACCCCATTGTTTGGCATCTCCCTAGACTACTGTCATGCAGTTTCCAGCCATGTGGCCTAGTGGCTAATATGGGGCACATACAAGTGAACAGAGTACTTGTTGTCCCATTTGTCTGTTAGAGCTGTATAAGTAGCATAGTATCCCAGTATAGAGCTCTGCGAGTAACCCAGTAGCACAGTATATATAGCCCACTATATTCCCTTGCATACATGCATAAGGTCCATACATATGCTACCATATTATAGTAACCCTTACAAGTGATGTATAGGAGAGTGACTTACCTTGCAAATGCAGCAGCTGACAGACCTGTAGTTCAGGGCTGCCTATGTCTGATGCAGGGAGTCCACAGCCAATACATGGTGAGGTGCAGATTATCTGGCCTTGCTGGCATCATTTTTACTGATGTATGCGAGTCGGAGTACGGTGTCAGTCCCTAAGACCCTAGGTTGTCAGTGCATGTGGTATGCATTGCCTCTCAGCCAAGGCCAGGGCATGCTTATGTCTGCCTACAGGGATAGCCTCAGGGGATTCCTCCTCTGAGTCCCCCTGTGGGTGTGGCTGTGGTGACCTAGGCACTGGTGAAGGGCTTTGTATCCCTTCCCTTTGCTGATCCTGCTGCAGCTGTTTCTGCAGGATCATATTGTGTAGCATGGCACATACTGTGAACATCTATGCACATGTGGCTGGAGAGTATTGCAAGGCTCCACCAGATACATCGAGGCACCGGAACCGTGACTTCAACAGCCCAAACACACACACTGTGATGTTCCTGGTTTGTGCATCTGCCTCATTATGGTGTTCTTCAGTGGGTGTGTGTGTATTTCTGATGGGTGCATAGCCAGCATCCCCATGTAAGTGGCCGTGTGGGATGTCCCCCTAGCAAACATCTGGTACAGCTGTGATGTGTGCCAGATATGGGAGTCATGATAACTGCCAGAGCTGCCAGCACACACATTCATGATAATGCCCTGGGACTGCCACATGACCTGGCAGTTAATGGAGTGATACCCCTTGTAGTTGACGTAGGTTCTACCCTCTTCACCGAGTGGTGCCTTGATGTGAACATGAGTGCAATTTATTACACCCAGTACCACAGGGTAGTATGTTACATGGTAGAAGTCACATACTGCTGTCTCTCTCCTCAGGGGTGTGGGGAACATAAATGTGCTTACTGGCATGTGGTAGCATGACATCCAGGAACTGGTAAAGTACCCAGGAAGCAGATGCCTGTGAGACCCTCATCATGCCCTCAGCAGATCTTTGGAAAGTTCCTGTAGCTAGTATCCTAAGGGTTACACATATCTCTATTTCCACTGAGATGGGTTCCCCTCTGTTGGCTCTGGATCTGAGTTGAGGGTGGCAGAGCTCACTGAGTTGTTGTACTATGTCCCTGTCCAACCTATAGTGCTCTACAATCTCCAGTTCATGTAGCACCTGATAGGTTACCCTGAGCCCGAACACTCTTTGCCTTCTCAGTCTAGGCCTATGGTCAGCATCAGCAGCTGCATTGACCTCAGCATCTAGCACATACACATGTAGCAGACCTGCAGCAGCCTAGCATTCTCTAGGTTAAAATTACCAAGTCTGTACTCCAATGGTGCAGAGTATGGGGAAAAAGCAGCTAGTACGGTGTATACATACTTTATAGTTCTACCGTAGGTGCACTCTGTGTGATTGGCTAGCTATGATGCATTCTACCTGCCAAGTACATTAAGGGGTTTAATGGCCCTAGTTTAAGTGTAACAGGGCTCATCAGTAATTAATACATCATTGGCTTTCTCAGCCATTTTTTTTTTGACAGCCTTCCTTGCTGAGCACTGTGGTGTACTGCACAAAACTACACCACAGAGGTAAGCAAGTGTTAGGAGTGAGCAAACATGCCCCCATGCAAGGCACGCTCAGCACAGCTGCCTGCCATGCAAACACACTCAAACACATTCAAACCTGATGAGACACACGCCCCAAAGGTAAACAAAGCTTAGCATTCACCAGACACACACCCTTGCTCAGCAGAGGGTCGTGCCTCACAAACAGGAATGGCTGAGCTCCAATGAGCTTAAAAGTTTGTAGACACACCCACTTTTGATGTCAGCTACCTCTTCTGTGGATGCCAACTTGGTTCTGTGCCTACACAGGCGGGATCTGTGGACACAGATACCTATTTCTGCTAGTCAGTAACCCCAGCTCATTTGTATACAGATCCATGCACAGTACCTGGTAACTACACAGATTCAGGCCCTGCCTCGTTAGCAGCCACAGCAGTCCTATATTGTACATACGCCACACAGAGTTATTTAATGCATTACTGTTACATACTCATAAAATCTGTTGCTTACAATTTTTTTTCTATAAAGTCATGTTTACACACTGCAGCACATAGTGCAAACATACCTATGGTATTAAAAGAAAAAAATTATTTTACATTATTTTCCATATGGTTTTGGACACATAGCACTTACATTTGCACATGTCTGTGTCCTCTATACTATTTCTACCACTGTAATTCCACTTTTACAGCCCCTGGTATCATTTTACCTTCTTGTACATGGAATTTTTCCATGTACATTACGGACACCAACACAGGGTCTGCACAACTGCCTGTCTGCTTTCAGGATCACGTTATCTGCCTCATCTGCTTATGAGGTGGTTTGCATGCCACAGACACTTCCATGTTAGCAAGCTCATGCACGCCCCTCAGCTCCCTTTACTGGATTCCACATCTGCTTACTTTTGTGTCAGCAGTGTGCTACTATGCCTACACAGAAAATAAGTCTGTGTAGGCTTTAATAAATTCCCCCTTGGGTTTTTTATGTTTTGGAACAGTTTCTGCTGGAAAAAGTTTTTAAAGCAGATTAAGTATGTAAAACAAATGCTTTCAAGATGCTTTATGTAAGGATTTTCAGTACAGCATCTTGTATTAAAAATGCAAATGTCTATTCCCTACTTCAGGGGTGTATTCTACAGTGTACAATAAAGCATAATTAAAATAGTGGATGCTGTCAGATTTAGCATATAACATCAGGTTTGCTTGCATATGTTTCAAATATCAACAGGCTTAGTAGTAAACTTTATCCTGCCCCCCATGAAATACATTTTAGTGCAGACCTCTCTTTTTATGCCATGACCTAGTCTTGTCTTACTGTTGTCAGTCATTGTGTAGTTTCCCAAGGTTGAGACAATACTGTCAGATAATCAGAAATTAGAATGATGCAGGTTTAATAGATTAATAACTTTGGTGTGTTTTGATGTGTCTATATGTTATTTTTTAGGTAACTCAAGAAGTTTGGGAACTTCTGCAAACCTCTCCTGTTTTCAATAACCTCTAGTCTAGCCTGACAACTAAACTAGAGGAATGTTATAATAAAATAGACAAATTTGCTTCCATCAAGCTACACTGCACACATCACTGAATTGCCCTCAGGTACCTAAACTGTCTTGAGCTATCTCACCTCCTTATCTACCTTCATCTTCAGTTTGAAGACAGATTAGTCTTTCACTCTGAAAAATGCCCTTTCCTAAGAAGCACACTATAACTCCTATACTAAGCAGTACACTATAACTCCTTACCCTAAGCAGTAACCAATAACTCCTTACCCTAAGCATGATACTATAACTTTTACCTTAAGCAGTACACTATAACTCCTTACCCTAAGCAGTATACTATAACACCTACTCTAAGCAGTACACTATAACTACTTACCTTAAGCAGTGCACTATAACACCTATGCTAAGCAGTACACTATAACTCATACCCCAAGCAGTACACATTAACTCCTACCTTAAGCAGTACACTATAACTCCTTACCCCATGCAATACACTATAACTTCTACCCTAAGCAGTACAGAGTAACTCCTACCCTAAGCAGTGTACTATAGCTCCTACCATAAGCAGTACACTATAACTCCCACCCTAAGCAGTACACTCTAGCTCCTGCACTGAACATACTATAAATCCTACCCTAAGCACTGTACTATGACTCCGGCCCTAAGCAGTATACTATAACACATACCCTAAGCAGGAACCTAAAACTCTTACCCTAAGCAGTACATTATAAATACTTCCATAAGCAGTGTACTATAACTCCTATGTTAAGCAGTATACTATAACTTCTACCCTAAGTACACAATAGCTACAGCTCTAAGCAGTACACTATTGCTCCTACCATAAGTAATATACTATAACTCCCGCCCGAAGCAGTATACTATAACTCCTTACCCCAAGCAGTACACTATAACTCCTACCCTTAGCAGTACACTATAACTCTTACCCTAAGCAGCGTACTATAACTCCTACACTAAGCAGTACACTATAACTCGTTACCCTAAGCAGTAACCAATAACTCCTTACCCTAAGTATGATACTATAACTTCTACCCTAAGCAGTACACTATAACGCCTTACCTTAAGCAGTACACTATAACTCCTACGCTAAGCAGTGCACTATAACATGTACCCCAAGCAGTACACATTAAAGCCTACCTTAAGCAGTACACTAGAACTCCTTACTCCATGCAATACACTATAGCTCTTACCCTAAGCAATACACTATAACTCCTACCCTAAGCAGTGTACTATAGCTCCTACCATAAGCAGTAAACTATAACTCCCACCATAAGCAGTACACTAGAGCTCCTATTCTAAACATAACATTATAAATCCTACTCTGGCCCTAAGCAGTATACTATAACACATACACTAAGTAGGAAACTATTACTCCTACTCTAAGTAGTACATTATAAATGCTTACATAAGAAGTGTACTATAACTCCTATGCTAAGCAGTACACTATAACTCCTTACCCTAAGCAGTAACCAATAACTCCTTACCCTAAGCATGATACTATAACTACTGTGCTAAGCAGTACACTATAACTCCTTACATTAAGCATTATACTATAACGCCAACCCTAAGCAGTACACTATAACTCCTTACCTTAAGCAGTACACTATAACTCCTATGCAAAGCAGTACATTATAACTCCTATCATAAACAGTACATTATAACTCCTTACTCCATGCAATACACTATAACTCCTACAATAAGCAGTACACTATAACTCTTACCCTAAGCAGTGTACTATATCTACTACCATAAGCAGTATTCTATAACTCCCACCTAAGCAGTACACTATAGCTCCTACCCTAAACACAACACTATAAATCCTACCCTAAGCACTGTACTATAACTCTGTCCCTAAGCAGTATAATATAATACATACCCTAAACATTAAACTATAACTCCTACCCTAAGCAGTACATTATAAATTCTTCCATAAGCAGTGTACTATAACTCCTATGCTAAGCAGTATGCTATAACCTCTACTCTAAGCAGTACACTATAACTCCTACCCTAAGTAGTATACTATAACTCCTACCCCAAGCAATACACTATATGTCCTTACCCCAAGCACTACACTATAACTCTTACCCTTAGCAGTACACTATAACTATTGCCCTAAGCAGTGCACTATAACTCCTATGATAAGCAGTACACTATAACTCTTTATCCCAAGCAGCACACTGTAACTCCTACCCTAAGCAGCACACTATAACTCCTACACTAAACAGTACACTATAACTCCAACCCTAAGCAGTATACTATAACTCCTACCCTAAGCAGTATAGTATAACTCCTACCCTAATCAGTACACCATAACTCCTACCCTAAGCATAAAACTATAACTCCTACCCTAATTACTACACTATACCTCCTACCCTAAACACTGTACTATACCTCCTATGCTAAGCAATACCCTAAGCACTACACTAGAATTCCTACCCTAAGATAGTGTACTAAAACTCCTACCATAAGCAGTACACTGTAACTTCTAGTCTAAGCAGTGTACTATAACTCCTATGCTAAGCAGTATACTAAAACCCTACAATAAGCAGTATACTAAAACTACTACCCTAAGCAGTACACTATAACTTGCACTCTAAGCAGTACACTATAACTCCTTCCCTAAGCACAACACTATAAATCCTACCCTAAGCAGTGTACTATAATGCCTGTACTAAGCAGTATACTATAACACATACCCTAAGCAGTACACTATAACTCTTACCTTAAGCAGTACAAATAACTTCTACACTAAGCAGTACACTGTAACTTCTACCCTAAGAAATACACAATAACTCATACACTAAACAGTACACTATAATTCCAACCCCAAGCAGTGTACTATAACTTCTACCCAAAGCAGTATAGCATAACTCCTACCCTAAGCAGTATAGTATAACTCCTACCCTAAGCAGTACACTATAACTCTAACCTTAAGCACTACACTATAACTCTTACCCTACGCAGTATACTACAACTCCTACCCTAAACAGTACACTATATTTTCTACCCTAAATAGTGTACTATAACTTCTGTGCTAAGCAGTGTACTATAACTCCTACCCTAAGCAGTACACTATAACTCCTACCCTAAGTAGTGTACTATAACTCCTATGCTCAGCAGTATACTATAAGTTCTACCCTAAGCAGTACACTATAACTCCTTACCCAAGCAGTACACTATAACTCCTACCCTAAGCAGTGTACTATCACTCCTATGCTAAGCAGTACATTATAACTTCCCTAAGCAGTAACCAATAACTCTTACCCTAAGCATGATACTATAATTTCTACCCTAAGTAGTACACTATAACTCTTTAACCTAGGCAGTATAGTATAACACCTATCCTAAGCAGTTCAGTATAACTCCTACCCTAAGCAGTACACTATAAGTCCTTACTCCAAGAAGTACACTATAACTCCTATGCAATGCAGTGTACTATAACTCCTACCCTAAGCAGTATAGTATAACTCCTACCCTAAGCAGTACAGTATAACTCCTACCCAAAGCAGTGCACTATAGCACCAACCCTAAGCACTGTACTGTAACTCCTTACCCTATACAGTACACAATAACCTCTACCCTAAGCAGTACACTGTAAGTCCTACCCTAAGCAGTACACTATAACTCATACAAAAAGCAGTACACTATAACTCCTACCTTAAGAAGTACACTATAACTCCAACCTTAAGCAGTGTACTATAATTCCTACCCTAAGCAGTATAGTATAACTCCTATCCTAAGCAGTATACTATAAATCCTACCATAAGCAGTATGCTATATCTTCTACCGTAAGTAGTACACTATAACACTTTACCCCAAGCAGTACACTATATTTCCTACCCTAAGCAGTACACTATAACCCCTACCCTAAGCAATGTACTATAACTCCTACCCTAAGCAGTATAGTATAACTACTATCCTAAGCAGTGTACTATAACTCCTACCCTAAGCACTATAGTATAAACTCCTACCATAGGCAGTGTACTATAACTCCTACCCTAAGCAGTATACTATATGTTCTACCATAAGCAGTACACTATAACTCCTTACCCCAAGCAGTACACTATAACTCCTACCCTAAACAGTATACTATAACTCCTACCCTAAGCAGTACACAACAACTCCTACCCTAAGCACTACACTATAACTTCTACCCAAAGAAGTGTACTATAATTCCTACCCTAAGGAGTACATTACAATGTCTACCCTAAGCAGTGTACTATAACTCCTACTCTAAGCAGTACACTACAACTCCTACCCTAAGCACTACACTACAACTCCTACCCTAAGCAGTGTACTATAACTCCTACCCTAAGCACTACACTATAACTTCTACCCTAACAAGTGTACTATTACTCCTATGCTAAACAGTAAACTATAACTCCTACCCTAAGCAGAACACTACAAGTACTACCCAAAGCAGTACACTATAACTTGTACTTCAAGCAGTACACTAAAACTCCCACCCTAATATGTGTACTGTAGTTCCTACCCTAGGCAGTACACTGTAACTCCTATGCCAAGCAGTATACTATACCTCCTACCTTGAGCAGTGCACTATAACTCTAACCCTAAGCAGTGTGCTATACCTCCTGCCCTAAGTAGTATATTATAGCTCCTACCCTAATCAGTACACTACTTCTCCTTCCCTAAGCAGGACACTAAATTCCAACCCTAAGCAGTGTACTGTAACTCAGACCCTAAGCATTATAGTATAGCCCCTACCCTAAGCATTATAGTATAACTCCTACCTTAGGCAGTGCACTATAACTCTTACTGTAAGTAGTACACTATAACTTCTACCCTAAGCAGTGTACTATAACTCCTATGCTAAGCAATATACTATAACTCCTACCCTAAGCAGTACAGTATAACTAGTACCTTACGCAGTATACTATAACTCCTACTCTAAGCAGTATACTATAACTCCTACACTAAGCAGTACACTACAACTCCTTACCACAAGCAGTTCACAATAACTCCTACCATAAGCAGTATAGTATAATGCCTACCCTAAGCAGTACACTATAACTCCTACCCTAAGCAGTATACTATAACTCTTACCCTAAGCAGTATATTATAACTCCTTCCCTAAGCAGTAACCAACAACTCCTTACCCTAAGCATGATACTATAACTTCTACCCTAAGTAGTACACTATAACTCTGTACCCAAGGGAGTAAATTATAACTCCTACCCTAAGCAGTACACTCTATCTCCTTACCCCAAGCAGTACACTATAACTCCTAACCTAAGCAGTGTACTATAACTCCAACCCTAAACAGTATAGTATAACCCCTATCCTAAGCAGTACACTGTAACTCCTACCCTAAGACATGTACTATAACTCCAACCCTAAGCAGTATACTATAATTCCTTACCCTAAGCAGCACACAATAACTTCTACCATAAGCAGTACACTGTAACTTCAACCTAAGCAGTACACTATAACTCCTACCCTAAGCAGTACATTATAACTCCAACCCTAAGCAATGTACTATAACTCCTACAGTAATTAGTATAGTATAAGTCCTATCCTAAGCAGTATACTATAACTCCTACCCTAAGCACTACACTATAACTTCTACCCTACACAGTGTACTATAACCCCTAACCTAAGCCGTATACTATATTATCTATCCTAAGCAGTGTACTATAACTCCTACACTAAGCTGTGTACTATAACTCCTACCCTAAGCAGTAGACTACAACTTGTACCGTAAGCAGCGTACTATGACTACTATGATAAGCAATATACTATAACTCCTACCATAAGCAGTACAATATAGATACTACTCAAAGCAGTGCACTATAACTCATACCCTAAGCAGTACACTATAGCACCTACCCTAAGCAGTACACTATGATTCCTTATCCTAAGCAGTATATTATAACTCCTATCCTGAGCAGTACAGTATAACTCCTTACCTCAAGCAGTACACTATAACTCCTACCCAAAGGAGTACACAAAGCAATGTGCTATAACTCCTACCCTAAACAGTACACTATAACTCCTACCCTAAGCAGCATACCATAACTCCTATGCTAAGCAGTATACTATAACTCCTACCCTAAGCAGTACAGTATAACTAGTACCTTACACAGTATACTGTAACTCCTACTCTAAACAGTATACTAAAATTCCAACCCTAAACAGTACACTATAACTCCTACCCTAAGCAGTATAGTATAAGTCCTACCCTAAGCAGTACACTATAACTTCCTACCCTAAGCAGTATACTATAACTCCTACCCTAAGCAGTATACTATAATTCCTTCCATAAGCAGTAACCAATAACTCCTTACCCTAAGCATGATACTATAACTTCTACACTATGAAGTACACTATAACTCCTTAGCCTAGGCAGTATACTATATCTCCTACCCTAAGCAGTATACTATAACTCCTTACCGCATGCAGTACATGATAACTCCTACCCTAAGCAGTGTACTACAACTCCAACCCTAAAAAGTATAGTATAACTCCCACTCTAAGCAGTACACTACAACTCCTACCCTAAGCAGCATACTATAACTCCAACCCTAAGCAGTGGACTATGACTCCTTACCCTAAGCAGTACACTGTAACTCCTACCCTAAGCAGTACACTATAACTCATACACTAAGCAGTACACTATAACTCCTACCCAAAGCAGTACACTATAACTCCAACCCTAAGCAGTGTAATATAACTCCTACCCTAAGCAGTAGAGTATAACTCCTATCCTAATCAGTATACTATAACTCATACCCTAAGCAATACACTATAACTACTACCCTACACAGTGCACTATAACCCCTACCCTAAGCAGAATATTATATCTTCTACCCTAAGTAGTGTATTAAAACCCATACACTAAGCTATATACTATAACTCCTACCCTAAACAGTAGACTATAACTCCTACCCTAAGCAGTATACTATTACTTCTATGATAAGCATTATACTATAACTCCTACCATAAGCAGTACACTATAGCTACTACTCTAAGCAGTACACTATAACTCCTCCCCTAAGCAGTACACTACAACTCCTACCCTAAGTACTACACTATAACTCCTACCCTAAGCAGTGTACTATAATTCCTACCCTAAGGAGTGCATTACAATTTCTACCCTAAGCAGTGTACTATAACTCCTACTCTAAGCAGTACGCTATAACTCCTACCCTAAGCACTACACTATAACTTCTACCCTAACGAGTGTGCTATTACTCCTATCCTAAACAGTATACTATAACTCCTACCCTAAGCAGAACACTACAAGTACTACCCAAAGCAGTACACTATAACTTGTACCCCAAGCAGTACACTAAAACTCTTACCATAAGCAGTACACTATAACTCCTACGCCAAGCAGTATACTATAACTCCTACCCTAAGCAGTACACTATAACTCCAACCCTAAGCAGTGTACTATAATTTCTACCCTAAGCAGTATACTATAACTCCTACCCTAATCAGTCCACTACTACTCCTTCCCTAAGCAGGACACTAAATTCCAACCCTAAGCAGTGTACTCTAAATCAGACCCTATGCAGTATAGTACCTAAGCAGCATAGTATAACTCCTACCCCAAGCAGTGCACTATAACTCTTAACATAAGCAGTACACAACATCTACCCTAAGCAGTGTACTATAACTGCTATACTAAGCAGTATACTATAACTCCTACCCTAAGCAGTGCACTACAACTCCTTACCATAAGCAGTACACTATAACTCCTACCCTAAGCAGTACTCTATAACTCATGTCCTAAGCAGTATACTATAACTCTTACCCTAAGCAGTATACTATAACTACTTCCCTAAGCAGTAACCAATAACTCCTTACCCTAAGCATGATACCATAACTTCTACCCTAAGTAGTACACTATAACTCCTTACCATAGGCAGTATACTATAACTTTTACCCTAAGCAGTACACTATAACTCCTTACCCCAAGTAGTACTATAACTCCAACTCTAAAAAGAATAGTATAACTCCTACCCTAAGCAGTACACTATAACTCCTATCCTAAGAAGTGTAATAGAACTCCAACCCTAAGCAGTGTACTATAACTCCTTACTCTAAGCAGTACACAATAACTTCTACCCTAAGCAGTACACTGTGACTTCTAACATAAGCAGTACACTATAACTCAAATGAAGCAGTACAATATAACTCCTACTCTAAGCAGTACACTATAACTCCAACGCTAAGCAGTGTACTGTAACTCCTACCGTAAGCAGTACACTAACTCTAACCCTAAGCAGTGCACTATAACTCCTACCCTAAGCAGTATAGTATAACTCCTGTTCTAAGCAGTATACTATAACTCCTATGCTAAGCACTACACTATAACTTCTACCCTACACAGTGTACTATAACCCCTACCCTAAGCAGTGTACTATATCTTCTACCCTAAGCAGTGTACTATAACTCCTACGCTAAGCTGTGTACTATATCTCCTACCCTAAGCAGTAGACTATAACTCATACCCTAAGCAGCGTACTATGACTACTATGATAAGCAATATACTATAACTCCTACCATAGGCAGTACACTGTAGCTACTACTCAAAACAGTACACTATAACTCGTACCCTAAGCAGTACACTATAACACCTACCCTAAGTAGTACACTATAACTCCTTACCCTAAGCAGCATATTATAACTCCTATCCTGAGCAGTGTAGTATAACTTCTTACCTCAAGCAGTACACTATAACTCCTACCCTAAGCAGTACACTATAACACCTACCCTAAACAGTGTGCTATAACTCCTACCCTAAACAGTACACTATAACTCCTACCCTAAGCAGCATACTATAACTCCTATGCTAAACAGTATACTATAACTCCTACCCTAAGCAGTACAGTATAACTAGTACCTTACGCAGTATACTGTAACTCCTACTCTAATCAGTATACTATAACACCTACCCTAAGCAGTACACTACAACTCCTTACCACAAGTAGTACACTATATCTCCTACCCTAAGCATTATAACTCCTACCCTAAGCAGTACACTATAACTCCTACCCTAAGCAGTAACCAATAACTCCTTACTCTAAGCATGATACTATGACTTCTATGCTAAGTAGAACACTATAACTCCTTACCTTAGGCAGTATATAATAACACCCACGCTAAGCACTACACTATAACTCCTTACCCCAAGCAGTACACAATAAATCCTACCATAAGCAGTATACTATAACTCCAACCCTAAAAAGTGTAGTATAAATCCCACCCTAAGCAGTACCCTATAACTCTTACCCTAAACAGTGCAATATAACTCCATCCCTAAGCAGTGTACTATAACTCCTTACCCTAAGCAGTACATAATAACTTCTACCCTAAGCGGGACACTGTAACTCCTACCCTAAGCAGTACACTTTAACTCATACACTAAGCAATACACTATAACTCCTACCCAAAGCAGTGCAGTATAACTCCAACCCTAAGCAGTGTACTATAACTCCTACCCTAAGCAGTAGAGAATAACTCCTATCCTAAGCAGTATACTATAACTCCTACCCTAAGCAATACACTATAACCCCTACCCTAAGCAGTATACTATATCTCTACCCTTAGGAGTGTGCTATAACTCGTATGCTAAGCTGTGTACTATAACTCCTACCCTAAACAGTAGACTATAACTCCTACCCTAAGCAGCGTACTATGACTCCTACAGTAAGCAATATACTATAACTCCTACCATAAGCAGTACACTATAGCTACTACTCGAAGCAGTACACTATAACTCATACCCTAAGCAGTATACTATAACACCTTACCCTAAGCAGTATATTATAACTCCTACCCTGAGCAGAACAGTATAACTCCTTACCTCAAGCAGTAAACTATAACTCCTACCCTAAGCAGTACACTATAACACCTACCCTAAGCAGTGTTCTATAACTCCTACCCTAAACAGTACACTATAACTCCTACCCTCAGCAGTGTACTACAACTCCTATGCTAAGTAATATACTATAACTCCTACCCTAAGCAGTACACTAGAGCTACTACTCTAAGCAGTATACTATAACTCCTACCCTAAGTAGTACACTATAGCTACTACTGTAAGCAGTACACTATAACTCATACCCTAAGCAGTACACTATAACTCCTACCCTGTAACCTCTATGCTAAGACATACATTATAACTCTTTAACCCAAGCTGTACACTATAACTCCTACCCTAAGCAGTACACTATAACCCCTACCCTAAGCAGTCTACTATAGCTCCTACCATAAGCAGTACACAATAACTCCCACCCTAAGCAGTACATCACAACTCCAACCCTAAGCAGTGTATTATAACTCCTACACTAAGAAGTATAGTATAACTCCTACCATAAGCAGTATAGTATAACTCCTACCCTAAGCAATACTCTATAATTCCTAACCTAAGCACTACACAATAGCTCCTTGCCTAAGCAGTGTACTATAACTCCTACCCTAAGCTGTACACTATAATTTCTACCCTAAGCAGTATACTATAACTCCTATGGTAAGCAGTATACTATAAACCCCTACCCTAAGCAGTACACTATAATTACCCTAAGCAGTACACTATAACTTGTACCCTAAGCAGTAGACTGTAACTCCTACCCTAAGCAATGTACTATAGCTCCTACTCTAATCAGTACACTATAACTCCTACACTAAGCAGTATGCTATAACTCCTGCCCTAAGCAGTACACAATAAATCCTTACCTCAAACAGTACATTATAACTCCTACCTAAGCAGTATAGTATAACTCCTAACCTAAGCAATAAATTATGACTCTAACCCTAAGCAGTACACTATAACATGTTTCCTAAGCAGTACACTATAACTCAAACCCTAAGCAGTGCACTATAACTCCTACCCTAAGCAGTATAGTATAACTTCTACCTTAAGCAGTACAGTATAACTCCTACCCGAAGCAGTACACTATAACTCCTTCCCTAAGCACTGCACTATAACTCCTGCCCTAAGCAGTATGCTATAACTCCTACCCTAAGCAGCACATTATAGCTTCTACCCTAAGCAGTGTAATATACTTCTTATGCTAAGCAGTATAATAAAACTCCTACCCTAGGCAGTACACTATAACTCCTTACCCCAAGCAGTACACTATAACTCCTACCATAAGCAGTATAGTATAACTCCTACCCTAAGCAGTACACAATAACTTCAACCCTAAGCAGTGAACTATAACTCCTACTCTAAGCACTATAGCATATCTCCTACTTTAAGCATTATAGTATAACTCCTACCCGAAGCAGTACATTATAACACCTTCCCTAAGCACTACACTATAACTCCTGCGCTAAGCAGTGTATTATAACTCCTACCGTAAGCAGTACACTATAACTTCTACCCTAAGCAATATAATATAACTCCTATGCTAAGCTGTATGCTATAACTCCTACCATAACAGCACAGTATAACTACTACCCTAAGCAGTACACTATAACTTGTACCCTAAGCAGTACACTATAGCTCTTATCCTAAGCAGTACACTTTAACTCCTACCCTATGCAGTGTACTATATCTTCTACCCTAAGCAGTACACTATAAATCCTACACTAAGCAGTGTACTATAACTTCTACCAAAGCAGTACACTATAACTCCAACCCTAAGCAGTGTACTATAACTCATACCCTAAGCAGTATACTATAACTCCTACGCTAAGCAGTATATTATAACTCCTACCCTAAACAGTACACTATAACTCCTTCCCTAAGCAGCATGCTATATCTCCAACCCTAAGCAGTGTACTATAACTCCTACCCTAAGCAGTTCACTATAACTTCTACCCTAAGCAGTGTAGCATAACTCCTATGCTAAGCAGTATACTATAACTCATACCCTAAGCTGTACACTATAACTCGTACCCTAAGCAGTACACTAACTCCTACCTGGTGTAGTATGCTGTAACTCCTACGCTAAGCAGTATACTATGACTCCTCAGTAAGCAGTACACTATAACTCCTTACCCCAAGCAGTACACTATAATTCCTATCCTAAGTAGTGCAGTATAACTTCTACCCTAAGCAATACACTATAACTCCTACCCTAAGCAGTACACTATAACTCCTTACCCCAAGCAGTACACTATAATTCCTATCCTAAGCAGTGCAGTATAACTCCTACCCTAAGCAGTACACTATAACTCCTACTCCAAGCAGTATGTTATAACTCCTACTCTAAGAAGTACACTATATCTCCTACTCTTAGCAGTACACTATTACTCCTACCCTACACAATGTACTATAATGCCTTCCCTAAGCAGTACATTATAACTCCTATCCTAAGCAGTGTACTATAACTCATACCCTAAGCAGTACACTATAACTCGTACCCTAAGCAGTACATTATAACTCTAATCTACCAATAGAGCTCTCTAGTCTGTTGGCAAGCATCTCCTCTTAATTCGCAAACCTCGCAGCAAATCACGAAATGCTGTTTACACCAAGTTTATCGCAAAATCCTGTGGCTTGATTCCTCCTTCATTCAGATCCCTCAATAGTGCACATATCTTTAAAGATAAATTATAGATGCTCCTGTTTGACTCCTGGCTTTACCTCTGCTATACCCCAGGATAAATCATTCTTGAAGTACTTCTTCTATGTGGGTGTACATTTCAGTAACTATATTTTCTATCTTCTCTTAGTTTTCTGTCTTCTACTCCTCTTATGACAAAATGCATATAATTATATCTGACCTAATTTGCTGCACCCAGTGCCAACAATGTTGCTGCAAAAAAATCCATGTTTATTTTATAATTATCTGTATGTAATTCTGCTATTGTTACCAGAGTGTTCTGTATACTGTATAGTACTACTGTAAATAGTTCTCATGGAACTTTATATGTAATGCTGCAAATATTGCCTGAGTGTTTTGTATGTTGTATATGTACTACTGTTATTATTTCTTGAGGAACATTTCTCCCTAGGCCTCTGTTTAAAAGATACTTTCTTGATAAACAAATGGAAATAAATAAATAAAGGAGACTAGCTGACATTTCATTAAGCTAATCACATCATATAACACCAAGGTGAAAAATATAGACTGGACTTTGACTGAAAGTGAAATACAAGAAGTTACAAATGCTGTAATCTTAAAGGTTACTGAGCTAGAAGCTGAAGTTCACATGAGCTCTGCCATAAATGTGGGGTCCACTGTGTGAGCTGCTGATGTACCTTTGTGGTATAGCATGCTGTTATCCATATTATCTTATGCAGTACAGTGATAGGGCTTGCGAGACATAATTTTCAGTTGGTACTGCATGTTTCAGACAAGAAGTACAAGCACTTTGACATGAGCTAGACTTGACACTTATCTGGCATTTTTCTGGGGAATCCAGAAATCAGAATGATTCTCCAATAGTCTGGAAAGCACTGTACATAGGATAATAGAAAGTTACTAGGTTATGGGCCCTGAGGCCCTTATAACCCTAGCCAAGAGTTTAGCCCATGTATAGACATATCATCACCTGATGCCCCTATCCAGCAGGGATATGGGTGGAACCCCAGGGATGTATTTTCTGTTTCCCATCCAGTTATCCAGGTTGCAGTTAAAAAGGGGTAAAAAGGTACTCTGCTTGATGTAGATAGGGAGTCTATTCCACAGATGTGGGAGTCTTTGGGACACAAATCTGCCCCACCAACAAGTCCTATTGATGTCACAGACCAGGTTGAGGCTGTGTCTGTGGGTTACTTGAGTGGAGTTTAACTTGCATATATGCAGCAGTCCCATCAAGGCGGGGTCCGGGATCACCTTGTATGCCAGACAGAGGTCATTTCTGAGGAGTCTGTATGAAACAGAGTAGAGGGATAGGGCTTTTAGCCTATCTGTGTATGGTAGGTTTTTGAGGCCCTGGATTCGCCTGGTGAGGAATCTTTGCGGTCTCTCCAGTTGCTGCATGTGCTTTCCAAGGTACATGCTGAATGGGGCATTGTACTCAATAATGGGCCTTATAAGGGAAGAATACAGGGATGTTATGACCTCCTTGTCTCTGGATGAGATACCCTTACTTAAGGTGGGTCATGTAGAAAGGTTTCCATACAATGGAAGCAACATGGTGGTCAAAAGTCAGGCTGCTATCAATCTGGGTGCCCAAATCCCTCACGACTGACTGTGTGCTTAGGACATTATTATCAATGTGAGAACTTGTGGGGACGTCACTCTCTCCAAAGGGGATGATGATGTATTTTTTTTGTATTCCGCTTGAGACCATGTTTCTGGCAATAGTCATTTGTTTGGGTGAGACTCTCATGGAGGATGTCCACATAACTAGAGGAATTTATGACAGCACCCAGCTTGCAGTCATCTGCAAATTTAGTCAGCCATAGCCCACTGGTTTTGGCCTGCAACTCAGAAAAGTATATCCCAAATAACAGAGGCCCCAAGACTGAGCACTGGGGTATGCCACTCAATACAGGTCTACTGCTTGAGGTGACTTCCCCTATTTTGACTAGGTGGGTTCTATCGGTGAGCCAGTTAGTTACCCATCTGGTAACATATGGATTGATGCCTAGTTGAGAGAGTTTATCTATTATGCCTGAGTGAGGAATAGGGTCGAAGGCTTTGGCCAGGTCAAGGTAGGTGGAGTGCACTGTCTTCCCCTCATCTATGGCTTTGGTGACTGTCTCAAAAAGGTCAACCAAATTTAACAGACATGACCTCTCCTTGATGAAGCCAAACTGTGTGGGATCGAATGTTTGGAGGTTGCCAAAGTCCTTGTTAATGAGGTCCATGATAATCCATTCCATGGCCTTGCAGATCAGGCTAGTTAGGCTGATGGGTCTATAATTTCCTGGATCGGTGGATGGGCCACCTTTGTGTAATGAGATGACAGTGGCTGTTCTTCACTCAGCTGGGACAAAGCCGGTACTCAGGCTTTGGTTGAATAGGGTACCCAATGGTGCTGCAAGTTCCTGCCTGAGTTTATGTAGGATGCAGCCTGGGATGTTATCGGGTCCCATGGAGGCTGTATTTTTTTGCCTTTGAGAGAGCAGTGATGACCTGATCCCTAGATATAAGGGGAGGGGGCAGGTCCTGGGAATGTCCTGATTTACTGATGGGGGGCAGAGGGGTAAAATTTTCACTGAATCTGTCAGGCAGCAAGTTTGCTATGTCTACGGCATTTGTATATGTGGTGTCCTTGACCACCAGTTCTGAACAGATCTGGGTGTTACCTTTGAGACTACGGACATATATGAAGAAGGCCTTATGATTGTCTCTAGTAGATGTGGCCAATTTGGACTCAGAGTTTGCTTTGGAGGATTTCACTAGTGCTCTTATTTGCTTATTTAGGCTAAGGAGAGATTGCTTCCAGTTGGGCACCTGCCCCTTCTTGGTCCTGGACAGCAATTTTTTCTTTTGTTATAGAGTTTATTTATTAAAGATGTCCACCAGACAGGTTTACTCTTCCTTGCAGAGGATGATTTAGTCCTGTCAAGTATTTCTGATTCCATGCATCTATATAAATGTTGATATAGTAATTTGGTATAGTTTTGGATACTAGTGCCAGTTCCTAGAGAGGGGAAGGGGGCTGTGAAGCTGTTTATACCATCCCTCAGGAGGCTTTAATCAGCTTTGGAAAAGTTTTTTTGTTTGACCCTAGCTAGAGGAGGGTCAGGGGAGATAGTGACTTTGAACGTGACTGCTTTATGGTCAGATCTTACAAGGGAGGCTGATACTGCAGGGATGATGCAGTGGTTACTCATGTTGGTTAACACCAAGTCAAAGATATTATCACCTCTTGTGAGGGTATCGACTAGCTGTTCCAAAGTATTTGGATTGGCAAAATCAAGGAATCTCTGGGCATTTGTGTTCTGGCATGAGTAGTTATTCCAGTCTATGTTTTGGTAGTTAAAGTCACCCAGCATCAGGGTAAAGGGTTGACTCTTGATAGAGTCTACAAGGTCTAGATAGGCAGTTTGGGCATCTTGAGTCAGATATAGGGGCTGGTAGCAAGCTATGATTTGTATATGGGTCTTGTCAATGGTTAACTGCATCTGGAGTGTCTCCTGTGCATCATACTGTTTGACCAGCCTGGAGGTGTACATGTTTTTAATATATATTGAAACTCCATCTCCTTTGGTTTTACTACCCACAGTTTGGGGTCTGAATGTATGATAGGTGTGGCTGGGGTGCTCTCTGCAGCTTTGAACCAGGTTTATGTGACTGCACAGATGTCAGCATTTTCCAGGGTTAAGAATGCTTGCAATGAGTGCAGTGTCATGTTTAGAATCCTATCATTTAGCAGCATGACCTTTAATTTGAGTTTTGTTGAAATTTTTATGTTGGTAGTTTTAACCTCATCACTTTTTCTAAAAAAGGCACTATGGGGATTCAAGTGCCATTGCCAGAAGCCTGAAGCTGAAGTGAGACAGATGTTGGCTATCTCTGGCAAAGCATTGTGGTCTGTTAATCATATCCTTCCAGGCTGTCAGGTACTGGATTCCCCTAGAATGACATCAGAAAATAGGCCAATTGTTAAAGTCAATCATTTTCTGTTTGTATTCGGGTATCATTCTGGGTAATGGTAGAATGTTGCCTAAGGCTAGGGACATACCTGGCTGGGACACATATTCAGCGAATTCAATCATGTCTATCTTCATATACTTCAGGGAGGTATATCTCAAGTCATTCACACCAACATGGACTATGACAGAGTCATAACAGTACCTGTAGTTGAGAGACTTGAGTGTGTGTGTGATATGCTGGATTCTAGCTCCTGACAAACAACTAACTGTGACTTTCTCCTTATGCAACCTGATGAGAGGCACATCTGTGTGTCTCACAATGAAGTCCCCTATGACTAATATGTTGGGTTTATGGTAAAGACTTAGTGGTTGTGAGACACAGGTGCCTGAACTATGCATGGTATGTGGTGTTGAGGGTTGTGGAGGTCGCATGTGTTTTTGTCTCAGAGGTTTCCTTTGTTTGGGTATGGTTTTGTTGATGACGTCCACATATGTGTGTGTGTGTGTGTGTGTGTGTGTGTGTGTGTGTGTGTGTGTGTGTGTGTGTTGTGTAGGTGTGGGTGGTGGTTGAGGTGTAGTGATTGTGTTCACAAACTTCTCAGTGCCAGATATACTGGTTTGTGAGGGGGAGAGAGCATGGACTCTAGGTTCCTAATGTAATTGCATCTCTCGCAAATTGTGTTCCTAGGTGGTAGTAGTAGGTAGTTGTCTGTGTACATAAGGCAGTTGCTACACTGTCTCAGTATGCCCATATCAACCAGACTGGCAGGAGAAACTGTAGGAAATTGTCCATCCATATTTTTCAGAATCTGAGAGAGAAGGCCAGGGAGGGCTAAGGAGTAAACCTAAAGCCCAAGAGCTTAAACCAAAACTAAGAGCTTAGAATAATACTTACCATTTAACCAGGCTATAAACAAGCAGTAACAAATGCAACAGAAAAGATGCAATTGAACACTTTAGAGAACAAGCTACAGCAAGTAGCAGAAAAAGCAAGATGAAGTAATGGAACAGGAGTAGGGAACACAAATACAGTAAAAGAAGCTGAATAAAGTGTTTTTTTTTGTTAGTAAAGTGGAAAGGGAGAGAGGAGGAACAGAAGAAAATTCAAGGTTAAGGAACTAAAGGGTTTCACCTTCAGAAATGATTTCTGTATTAGGTAGAATAAGCTAATGACATGGGACTGGGAGGAGTGTCCCTTATCAAATTTACAGTAGTGATGGGCAAAAAAAAAGCCACAAACTATAAGAGCACAACAGCAGCAGGGTGGGAGGATGAGGAGAAAACAAAAAGTCAACCAGAGATCAGCAAATATATACATGGAGACACAGAAAAGTAAATAATTCAGTCAAACAAATAAATAAAAGTGCAGTAAACTAGTGCAGAACTGTTTCACCAATAAATAAAAAACAATGCAGTACCAATAAGCAAATAAATACAACCAATGCAGTGATGATAAGAAACACTGAATAGTTAGATAAAGTGCAAAAAATATACTGATGTAGTTCTGTAATTCAGGTTAAGAAGCACTCTCCGTCAGGCACAAATGGAGGTCTAGCAGGATGAGCCATAATGTGAGTTTAGAACCCCCTATCTACTATTACACACTACAGCTCTCAGTACTTATTGCATTCACCACGGAGTTTATTTACAAACTCCAGTATTCTGTTTAGAAGCATGGACAAAATGCCAGAGTTTGTAAAAAAGCAACCTCTCTCTGTTTTTTTTTTTTTTCACAAAAAGCATTGCTAAAGCAATGCTATGGAGTCTAAGATTCTATACAAAAGAGAGAAAAAAGAGTAACATGATGTATATTAGGTAAGAGAAATGCACTAAAAGGTATATTCTGCCTTAATGATGTATGCATTTGCATCATAAAATGGGCATAGATATGAGTGAAGATGGGTTGAACCTGGATGGAGTCATATGTACTACAGGGGGCATGGCTTTGGCCTGGTTTTCAATGTCACAGATGGTGACAATCTGAACATGAGTAAATATGAACACATCTAATGAAAAAAAGTTTTACTCTGAAAAATAAATAAAACAACATCCATAAAAGTGTTGTTAGGACAATCAGTAGCATAGCTGGCTCCAATAGCCCCCTGTGCCAGTGCATCTAACCAGTGCCCTTCAGCCATTGGCTTATTACAGCTAGATTCATATCCCCCAGCTCTTCCAGTGAAGAGCAAAAAAAAAAAAAAAACAACTGTTCCTCCTACTGGTATACAAACCTGTTACCCAGATGCATGACACCCCCACCCCCTGCCATGGCCATTCAGGTCTCATTTCTGTGCCCTGCCCACGACACTCCTTCTGCACATTTAGCACCTTTAAAAAACATTTCTTCTTTTAATCTGTAGCAATCTGCTTGCTATAATTAATGCCCTTCCTGCACAGAGAACTATGGTGCTCATGTTTTAGTTAAAAAATATTTTATTAAACTGTAGCAAACTGCTTTCATCACTGCACAAAATGTGGAAGCAATTCCCTTGTATAGTTAAATGTCTCTAGAATGTTTACTAATTTAGTACTGGCCATTATATTTTCAATAAAGTAACAGCAAACATATTAACATGCAATGTATTTTCTGTCACCAACACTAAAAAAGATTACTGGACCAAGTACTGTCATGTCTCAGTATGATATACGGAACAAGACTGTCTTCTTTGTGATTTGTTGCTTTTCTTTCTCTCTCTCTTTCTGCATTCAAAACATAGCCCCAGCATTTATACAATTATAATTTATGTCATGGTTCTAAGCAAGGAATTAATTCTGGTCTCTGGACTTCTTTAAATATGAGGAAGGTGCTTATGTGGGTTTTTCCAGACATAAATAATGGTTGACATTACTGGGAAGTACAACAACTATCCCAGCACATAGTTAACAAAGTACATTGCAAAAAACTGTATAACACAGTAGCCATAGGGCCCTCATGAACCTAAATGAAAACACAATGACAAATGCAACTTTGACTGCCAGTCATTATCAAAATTATATTCAAACAAATTTATTGTTGTGTGTATGGAGGACACTCCACACAAAGGGCTGCATTCCCTGCAGCCCTGTTATTATCTGTTCCATAGATATGCAACAAGCAGGGTAAAGTGAAATCTTCACTAACTCCCAAGCATTCTGTTAGGCCCACAAGTATTCTCTTCTATAGTCGAACCAGCCTTCCTTGTCCCAGTAATCCACCTACATATAGGGACTTCAGCAAAACTAACTCATTAGATATTATCAACCATTTTCAAAAAAGCATAAATGATCCAGTCATGCTGAATTCCTAAACACTGGCACCCTAACAATAAGGAAGGAATTTTATGACCTGCTAAATCACTGTATAGAAAAAAAAACTTTCCTATTATGTCATAACCAAAACAATAAATAAATCAAGCATCCAATGTGACAGGATAATATAATCAATAAATTATATATCAAGAAATGCAAGCTCCTAGCCTTGTGTAAATCTTGCCTGCTCCAACTTAGAAAACAAAACTTAACCAAATTAATAAGAAACTCAAGAATTAGTTTCAGATATTTTAGCGACAATAGCTAAATGTCAAGAAATTACTTATCTCTTGCAGAACTTAAGTCATTCAACAGTTCAATGTCTAAGTATTATCTCAAGTGATCTCTAAATTTTGTATACATCAGTCTCTGTGAGTATTATATACATGCTATCTGGGATAGATGGAAGTTAGCTGGCCTGTATGTCTTCCTTCTTTATATCCTATGAACATGTTGTCTTCTTTTCACTGCTCATTGATAATAATTTATTACACTCAATAAATTTGTCATTCATGTTCAACTGCGATATATTATAACTCATCATCCTGAAATCTTTCTTCAGCTTACTTTTGCAGTATTACAATTAATGTAGTATGACCCAGTGTTTTTGTATATACTATGGTAATTGCTGATACCATATTACTTGCTGTTAAAGCCTGGGTTGTGATTGAAAGGGGTCAATAAACCAACCCACCGACACAGTTAACAAATGGAAACATAAAACTAAACTAAACCAAACTACAATAAAATAAAACATAAATAAAAAACACCATTTTCTTTGCTGTACTCTGTGCTCAAAGCTCATTAAAAATGGTACTGCCATACCAGCCCAGAATCCATAGCTAATCCATTGACAAATAAATTCAGTTTTAATTTTACTATATTTACTACACTCTCTCTCTATCCACCACCCCATACCAGCTCAGTGCAACTTCCCCCATCATCAATATTGTCTAAGTCTCAATTGCCTCTCCAAAATAAAACATAATACCTCCATTGGGCCAGACAGCATGACCTACTGCTTACTGATAAGAGTAATGCATGAATAACCCACCCCCATTAAGGAAACCACAGTAAAAAAATTCTCCAAAGCCAACTTCATGCTTCATAAGACAGAAGTGGTGAACTTCATGACACCCATGCAGATGGACAATACAGTTACAACTGCTGAATCCTACACAAATGCACTCTATAAGCACTTATACGAGTGCATGGATCATGCTATCCCAAACAGAACCAAGACACTATCCTCCAAAAAAAGGAAGCCAATCTAACGGTCCCCTGCCATAAACAAACTGTACAACAGAAGGAAGAAACTGTTGCAAAAGAGAGTAAAATCCCATGAGTGGAGGAGCTCCCTGGTCAACCTCAGTAAGAAGCTAAGATCCCTTATAAGATCCTCCAAATCTAGCTACAAAAACAAAATTGCCACTAAATCCAAGGACAAACACAAAGCATTCTATAGCTATGTCAAGAATCTAGATGGCAACACCCAGATCTGCTCTGAGTTACAGCACAAAGGCACAAAAATTACAGAACCAACTGATATTGCCAACATCCTGGCAGATCAGTTCAGTGCTAACTTTACCCCCCTCTCACCCCCTAAAGGGCCCATATCTATACAGGAAGAATGCAGAGTCCCTGTAATCACAACTATGCAGGTAAAAGCTGCACTCTCTAAAGCCAAAAACACAGCATCCATGGCACTGGACAACATCCCAGGCTGCGTTTTTCACAAACTTCACAACGAACTGGCTCCCCACTTAAGCACCATGTTCAATAATAGCCTTGCATCAGGCTTTGTGCCCACTGAATGGTGCACAGCAGCAGTTATCCCACTCCACAAAGGGGGAGCCACCACTGATCCCAGGAACAATCGACATATTAGCCTGACGAGCCTGGTCTGCAAGGCCATGGAACGTATCATTATGGAACTCATAAACAAAGACATTGGTAACCTCCAAACTCTGGATCCCACCCAGTTCGGGTTTGTGAAGGGCAGATCATGCCTCCTGAACCTGATCGACTTCTTTGAGGCAGTCACCAAAGCCTTGGATGAGGGTAAGGTGGTTCACACAGCCTATCTTGACCTCGCCAGGGCTTTCAACACCATCCCCCATTCTGGAATTATAACTAAACTCACTAAACTAGGTATAAATCCCGACGTCACAAGATGGGTCGCCAACTGTCTCACTGAAAGAACCCACACTGTAAAAGTTGCAGACTCCAAATCTGACCTCAAGGCAGTGACAAGTGGAGTGCCACAGGGTTCCATCCTGGGACCTCTCCTGTTTGGTATCTACTTCTCTGAAGTACAGGCTAACACAGAAGGCCTCTGGCTGACAAAGTTCACAGATGACTGCAAACTAGGAGCCACAGTCAAGTCCCCAAATGATGTGGACATCCTACAGAAGGGCCTCACTGAGACAGATGCCTGGTGTCAGAGCCATGGCCTCAAGCTCAATGCCAAAACGTGCAGTGTCATCCCCTTTGGTAAAAACTCTGTACCCATGAACTACTACATAGGCAGCAATCTACTTAACACCAAATGCATGATAAGAGACCTTGGGACCAAGGTGGACAGTAGTCTCTCCTTTGATAGTCACATCGCCACAGTAGTCAGGAAGTCCTTCTACGTGGCACACCTCATCATAAAAGGGTTCTCATCCAGGAAAAAAGAGGTCATTGTTCCCCTCTACTCATCACTCATTAGACCCATTATAGAGTACAACGCCCCTTTTGGAATGTACCTCACAAGACATCTGCAGCAGCTGGAAAGGCCATGGAAGTACCTCACAAAGAGGATTACTGGCCTCAAACAAATGCCCTACATTGACCGCCTAAAAAAACTCCAGCTTTACTCCATAGCATATCGCCTACTCCGAGGTGATCTCTGCCTAACATATAAAGCTATGTCAAACCCAGAGCTGTTGGACATGCTACACCTAAAGAAATCCCAATCCCTCCAAGCTACACACTCTAGGGACCTAAACCTTGTCACCACAATAAACAGGACACACTGAAGGGATAGATTCCTGTCCCAGAGACTCCCTCTACTCTGGAACAAGCTACCCATCTATGTCAAGCAAAGTTCTTCATTAGCACTCTTCAAGAAAAATCTTGATGAGTGGATGGGAAATAAGAAATACACCCCAGGGATCACTTCTGTGTCTCTGCTGGACAGTGGCACAGTAAAATAACTTTCTTGGGTGGCGTAAGCTATGGTACCTTGCTGGCTAGGCTTACGTAGGCCCTTGGGTCGATAGCCTAGTACCTACCTATGAACCTATGAACCACACCTGTCCTGAATATCTTCAAACAAAGTCTCTCCACAGGATATGTACCTGAGGAATGGATAAATTACATAGTTGTTCCACACTATAATGGTAGTCTCTCCAATGACCCAGATAATTACAGGCCCATCAATCTCACTAGCCTTATCTGTAAAGCCAAAGAATAAATTATAGTAGTAGTAATCAGTGAGGATACGCAAGATCTGCAGGCTCCAGACTCTTCAGGGTAGCTCATGCCTTCTTAATCATGTTCGCTACTCTGAAAAAGTAAACAAGGTCCTAAATAAAGGACTTCCTATAAACACTGCTTTTTTGGACTTGACCAAAGCATTTCATACCATGTCCCATCCTGGTATCACAGATAAGCTAACCCAACCGATCATCAATCTGTTTTTAGCTTGCTGGATTGTTAACTAGCTATCAAACAGAGCACATGATTAGAATAAATGGTGCCCTCTACAAAACAGAAAAATTAAACTAGCAGCATTCCTCATGGTTTTGTCCCAGTCCTCCTCCTCCTCTTTAAAAGTAATTTTTATGAAGTACAGACAAATGCAAAAGACCTTTTCCTAATTAAATTTGCAGAGAACTGCAAGATTGGGGTCATCCTAAGCTCACAGTCAGATTCACTAATACTCCAGTAAGGTCTTGATTGCACTAATAACTGATGCTCTAATCACAGTGTTACCCTAGATGCAAAGAAATGTAATAAGGCTAGTTTTGATAAAACTAGTGCATTTACACGGCATCACATAGATGGAATTTGCCCTAAGAGTGACGCCATGATGCTGGATTTCTTGAGTGATGTTATGATCCTGTTGTTAGAAACAATTTATACAATTATCTGTCCTTAAATTAATATATCTCAAATATTGTCAAAAAATCCTTCTACCTTTTTCACCTCATTTGATGTAGGTTCATGTCCAGATCTCAAACTATCCCAGTTCTCCTTAACCCTGTCCTTATTCATCCATTCATAGAATGACGTTTTCCATTTGACATGTATAGCTCTTAACAGCTCTCCCAGCTAAAAAGATTCCACCATTTTATAACCAAAAGAATTTAAAATGTAAAGAACCAGTCTTATTTATACAGATGAAAATGTCTGTCCATATTTTTTCATTTCTTTTGCTATATGTTCCTGTGAGAAACAGGCTGGTATAATGGTCAAGCTCTTCACCTCCTATCACAAATTACAAGGTTTGATCCTGACCTCTGGCCAATGCCTCTGGCCAATGCCTATATGGAGTTTGCATGTTCTCCCTGCATTTTTGTGGCACTGTACGAGCACATCCACTCATGCATAAATCGTGCCATCCCAAATAGAACCAAGATGCTCTCATCCAAAAAAAAGAAGCCAATCTGGTGGTCCCCTGCCATAAACAAACTTTACAACAAAAGGAAGAAACTGTTGCAGAAAAGAGGAAAATCCCAGGATGCAAAAAACTTCCTTACCAGCCTCAGTAAGAAACTGAGATCCCTCATAAAATCCTCCAAAGCTAGTTACGAAAATAAAATTACCAAAGATTCCAAAGACAACAACAAGGAATTCTATAACTATGTCAAGAATCTAAATGGCAATTCTCAGATCTGCTCTGAGCTAAAACAGAATGGCATTAAATATACTGATCCCAAGGATATTGCCAATATCCTGGCAGATCGATTCAGTGCCAACTTCACGCCCCTCTCACCCCCTAAATGGCCCATCTCAATACCGGAAGATTGCCAAATTCCGGTAATAACGGCCACACAGGTAAAAAACGCACTCTCCAAAGCTAAGAATACAGCATCCATGGGACCAGATGACATCCCGGGCTGTGTACTACATGAACTACAATATGAACTGGCACCTCACCTAAGTGTCATGTTTAATCATAGCCTCACATAAGGTTTCGTGCCCACTGAATGGCGCACATCTACAGTTATCCCATTCCACAAGGGGGGATCTACCTTGGATCCTGGAAACTACCATCCCATCAGTCTGACAAGCTTTATCTGCAAGGCCATGGAGTGTATTATCATGGAACATATAAACAAAGACATTGGCAACCTTCAAACACTGGACCCCACCCAGTTTGGGTTCGTGAAGGGCCAATCTTGTCTCCTGAACTTGATTGACTTCTTCGAATCAGTCTTCAGAGCCATGGACAAGGGTAAGGTGGTCCACATAGCCTATCTAGACCTTGCCAAGGCCTTTGACACCACCCCCCACTCTGGAATCATAGATAAACTTACTAAGCTGGGCATTAATCCCTACGTCACCCAGTGGGTTGCTAACTGGCTTACTGATAGATCCCACACTGTAAAAGTAGCCAACTCCAAATCCAGCTCCAGACAAGTGAAAAGTGGAGTACCTCAGGGTTCAGTCCTGGGACCGCTCTTGTTTGGCATCTACTTCTCTGAAGTACAGGCCAACACTAAGGGACTCTGGATAACAAAGTTTGCAGATGACTGCAAACTGGGAGCCATTATTGAATCCCCAAATGGTGTGGATACTCTACAAAAGGGCCTTACAGAAACAGATGCTTGGTGCCAGAGCCATGGGCTCAAGCTAAATGCCAAGAAATGTATAGTTATCCCCTTTGGGAAAAAACATGTATCCGTGAATTACCATATAGGTGGCGGTACACTAAACACCGAAAGTTTGATAAGAGACTTAGGGACACAGGTGGACAGTGGTCTCACCTTTGATAACCACATCGCCACAACAGTCAGGAAATCCTTCTATGTGGCACACCTCATCACTAAGGGCTTTTCATCCAGAAAAAAGGAGGTCATTGTCCCACTGTACTCATCCCTCATTAGACCCATTATAGAATACAATGCCGCGTTTGGTATGTACCTCCCAAGACATCTGCAACAACTGGAAAGGCCACAGAAATACCTCACTAAAAGAATCACAGGCCTAAAGCAGATGCCCCACGCTGACCGCCTTAAAAACTCCAGCTATACTCTGTCGTCTACTCAGAGGCGATCTTTGCTTAACATACAAGGCCATGTCAAACCTAGAGCTGTTGGACATGCTACACTTAAAGAAATCCCAATCCCTCAGAGCCACACACTCCAGGGATCTAAACCTTGTCATCACAATAAACAAAACATGCTGGAGGGATAGGTTCCTGACCCAGAGACTCCCCAGACTCTGGAATAGATTGCCCATACATGTCAAGCAGAGTGCCTCTTTGGTCCTCTTCAAAAGGAACCTTGACGATTGGATGGGAGAAAGGAAATTCACCCCGGGGATCACGTCAGTCACCCTGCTAGACAGCAGTCCAGGGAAGTAAATAGTGTGAGAAGAAATAGCCAGGGAATTGTTATGGCTAGGCTTGTATAGGCCCTAGGGCTGATAGCCTAGTACCAACCTATGAACCTATGAACATATTCCTCCCACCGCCCAAAAACATGCTGAATGTTTTTATCTCAAACCCACCCAAGAATGTTGTGCAGCAGTGCAGACTTCAGATGGTGCCAATCACTTTGGGTAACTACTTTGATGTGCAGTATCCTCGAGTAGAATATGGATCACAGGCTGAGTGCAGTGGTAGGGCTAGCCACTCAAAGGTGTAAAATTGGCTTTATGTGATTCGGTTGTGTTGATTAATGTCACGAAATGGGCATGGGTATTTGCCAGTGATAAGTGGGGTGAGGACCCTACCTACAAGTGCATATCAGAGAGCCGTGCTAATGGTGAGAGGGATGTATGTGCCCCTACTCACCACTGTGTGCCTGCTCCAAAGCTCAGAAGCTTTGGGTCAATAAGCTACTGACTGGTTAGTGTCCATTTGCCCAGCTTGGGTAACCTAGGATAGCTCTGTTGTGCAAAAGTTGGACATAGATCCAATCAACCTGCCAGACATGAACTAAGAATTGTTACACTCGATATAGGTTCACTGACAGGATGGAACTGTGAAGTGGATGACATGACAGTAAAGGGGAGCAGGACAGACATCCTATATATATATATATATATATATATATATATATATATGTATATATATATATATATATATATGTATATATATATATATATATATATATATATATATATATATATATATATATATATCTATGTATCCAGGAGACAAGGTAGCAGGGCAGCATAGCAAAGCCACTTGGTATGGGATCCAGAGTCTACTACTCAGTAAGAGGACAAACTAGAAATGGTAATGTAATTGTGGTGCGGGAAAGACTTCAGAAAACAGTGAGAAATGTCATCAGAATTAGTAAGAGACTCATGGCAAACAGGCTGCAGTGTAAAGATAGGGCAGCATTGGTAATTTCAGCCTATGCCCCACACTGGGGTTGTGACAGTGACAAAAAAAAGAGTATTCATACAGCAGTTGCAGGACCTACTAGACAAAGCAGGACAGCGTGAATTGGCGTTGATAATAACCTGATTCCATGTACGGGGACAAACAGAACAGGATATGAGGAATGGATGAATCCACATGGTTGGGGCAACAGAAATAAAGGAGTAGAGACCATTCTAGACTTCTGTCTGGCAAATGGCTAGATGGTGATCAACACATGAATCAGCAAGAGAGACACTCACAAGATCACATAAAAGAGTGACCAGCATGCAACTCAGGTAAACTTTCTCCTAGTAAGGAAAGAGCAGTGGGGTAGAATCAGCAATTGCAAAGTCATCCCCAGTGAAATAGTCGACCCACATCATAAACCACTGGTTGCCACAATCAGCTGCAAGCAGTGGTCAGATAAGGCAATATGGTCAGCAGACACCAGGCCGAAGACCCGGAAGCTGACTGAAGAGAAAGCACAGTATTTCAAGAAATTACTCAGGGCTCTAGCACCTCAAGAAGAAGGGGAAATAGGTGGAGTTGAAGAAGAATGGCAGCACCCCAAAACAACAATTGTGAGGACTACTGAACAGATATGCAGATATGGAAATAAGGTACATAAGGAAAGCTTGTTGTGGAATGCAGAAGTCCAGGAGGTCATCAAAAGAAAAAGAAGAAAGAAGGAGTGCAAGAAAAGTGGGAGATAGAAAAGTAGGACCAGGCTAGGAAGGAATATTGGTTGGCTAAAAAAGAAGATAAGAGAGGAGGTTCAATAGTAAAGTACAAGGCATCAGAGCCAGTCTACCAGCTTCTGGAATGTGACTCAGTAGATGGCACAGAGAACCTTTATCAGATTGCAAGGCAAAGACAGAAAGATAAAGATGATAGTCAGATACTCTTCATAAGGGATGCCACTAACAACCTGCTCACCAGTCCATGAGACATGTAAGGCAGATGGATGGCATATGTCCAGCAGCTTATAAGTGAAGAAAACCCCACAGAAGTTGTACTGCCCCAGTCCACTGTAGAATAAGTAAGAACAGCACTAAGGAAAACAAAGTCAGGGAAAGCAGTAGCCTCAGATGTGGTCACAGCAGGTATGATAAAGATGTTGGGTGAGATGGGGAGAATGGCTCCTAAGGGTACTCACAGCACTATGGAGAGAAAGGCATATCCCAGATGACTGGAGAATAAGCATACTAGTGCCAGGTGTTCAAGAACAAAGAGGACATTTGAAACTGTGGGCAGTACAGAGGCATAAAACTGCTGTCATACTGCCTGAGAGTTCTGGAGATGATGACTGATAAATAAGCAGAGTAGTAGAAAGTAAGATGGGAGATAAGCAGTTCAGATTCAGATCAGGATGCAGCACAACTGACCTGATGTTTATAGTGAGACAGATACTTGAAAAGAAGCTAGAGATGAAGAAATAATATGACTGGGCATTCCTAGTCTCAGAAAAGGCATATGGCAAAAGAATATTTGGGCAGTCTTGCGATGGTGAAACTCCCAGCAATATTGGTAGAAGTAGTGCAGGCTATGTAAAAGGACCTAGTGACTCAAGTATGAACAGTGTTCAGTCTCACAGAGGGGGTCCCCAGTGGGAGTGGGTGTGCATCAGGATTCAGCTCTAATCTCACTGCTGCTCATACTGGTGATGGACTACATTAATAAATAAGCTGGTGGGGACAGATCAACAATATTGCTGTATGCAGATGATGCAGCATTCCAGGCAGACTCCGAACAAGAACTTTGGCAAAGGGTAGGGGAACTGAATGAAACAGAGAAGGCACATGGAATGAACCTGAGTCCAGAAAAGACAGTTGTAATGGCAGCAAATGGGAGGAATCAGAAGAAGCTGAGAATTGAAATAGAAGGAAAATATTGGAACAGGTTAACAACTTCATGTATCTGTGAGGGGTGGATGAGGTGAAGGGAAGTCTGATTGAGGAGGTCAAGGCTAGAACCAGAGGAGCTGCAGCCAAGTGATCTCCATTGCCTGTGGAGGTCATCCAGCATTTGGCTGGTTTGCTAGACTTTCATCTGGCAAGAGGTATAGGAGCATCTGCCATAGGACCTCCAGGCTCTTGAACGGCATCTATCCAACAGTAATAAGGCTCATAAACTATTACATCTACTTGTTCTTTACTTCCCTTTTCTTTCATTTTCTGCCACTTCACCATATTTCCATTCCCCATATCATAAAAGTTATGAATATTTTGTCCACATCTTCCAAATTAAGTCTCCCCTCCCTACCCATCTTCCAAACTGTTAGCCCACCTTTAAGGGTTCCTTTTTGTGACACTGATGTCTAAGACTACAATTGATGGCACGCTGCTAGATCAGTATAAACTATGACATTATAAGCTCTCTTTTCATTCTCTTCTAAATTTGAGAAGATACAGCAGGCAGACAGGGGACTGTGAAAATATCAAGACCTGGTCTGTTTGAACACCCTATTTCTTATTTATGTCTTATTTTACTTTTGCTGACCAGAAACATTTTCCCTTTCCTAATATAGTGATGTGTGTGTGTGTAAACCCCATTTTAAATGGCCATGTGAATGATGTCTAAGCTACTGAGTGATCACCCAAGACAGCAGTGATGTAATTGTGCAATTTATGCTTTGGGGTAAAGCACAGCTGTACATATCACTTGTCTGGCAGAATAGCATTCTCTAAGCTCCTTGTTTACCACTGTAGGTGACAGTTCTATTATTCAAAAAAGAGGGGAATAGGACATCTCAGGTGTAAAAGTTATTAGCTGGCTGATTTAAAAAGCTAATATTAGTTTTAGTCATCTGAGTAGCGCTATGATAAACAATTGTTTTTCAATAAGGACAGAAGTACTGCATTCCTTGCTTATCGGTTTCCATTTTTCACTAATTTATCAATGTCTTTGCAATTTCTTTTTTTCTTCTTCTTAGCTTTCATTTGCAGTGATACTGCATCATTCCATTCCGTAATTAACTTTTCTCAGCGTGGCACTTTTGTATCTTGAAGAAGTAATTCAATTTAGGTGTCTTGGTGTGGCATGCTGATTCAGAATGTTTGGTAAAACAAAATTTTCCTCAGAGCCCTTTTTAGCATTTATCAACTTTCTAAATTGATTCCCTGTCAAGCTAAAATGCTTTTCTGATTGTAATTGCATCACTAATGAAATGCATTTGCTCTATTAATGGAGTATTAGTCATATGTTAATCTGGAAACATTTCAATTGTTTAGATGGAAACGGTGAAACTTAATTATTTATCACAGCAGTCTGTGTTTTCTTATTCTTTGTTTGTATTCTATACCCACTTCCGAGGTTAGATGGGGTTCTTATAGTAATATTTCAGGAAGAATATCCATAGCTTCTGAGAGCTGTTCTAATCCTGCTAATACTTTATTGGGATAAATGTTGTCAGTGATGTTGTCTCTAGTTTTATTACTGTGCAATTATCTTGTATATTGTTCACATTTCTCATGGATTTTACATCATTTACAGCATGTATGGATTGATTTGCTTACTACAGTTAAAGAGATTTTCAATACATTTCTGATGGACAATGCATTCACTGAAAAAATCACCTACTTGTTTTACTTTATTTAAATAAATGAATTAAAGACAAGTGCACGAAATGCAATATGAAATGCAATATATTTATTTGCTCTGCAGTGGATTTCTTCTTCATATTTGCAAACAGTGAACATGGAATTTGAGATACGTAGGGCCACACAATAAAGTGGCAAAATATAATGTTAAACAAACCTCATCACTGAACTGTTAAAATACAAATTAAAGTTAACATGCTGTGAATTTCTTAACTAACTCTGCATGTTTTTATATACTTTATCTAAACTGGCACTCCTTTATACATTATATATTTTGCTTAATTACATCATGAAATCATGTTTCTATTTTGAATTTGTTTAAGTTAAAATGTCAGCTGAGTGATAAGGTATTGACTAAAATCAAATTCATGCTTTCAGTCTAACACTAAAGTATAAAAACACTCCATATAACATTCAAGACACAACCATTTCCCCAGCTGCCCCATTCCTTTTGCCCTGCTTACATTATCTTCCTTGCTGGTACTAAACATATCTAGATTATTATCATATGAAAACATTAGCATTCATACCAGGATTTTGATGTATTCTTGCAGGTATGCTCTGGTATCCATATACAATGCAATGATAGCAAACCAGGAAGAAGTTTGCTGTTAAAATAATGCAGAGATTACTTCTGGGAGGTTGCTGTTCTAAGCAATGCCTTAGCATGAACACAAAAGTAACATGGAGTATGTTGAGAAAATGTAATTTCTAAACTAATACAAAAAAACTAACACTGCTGCACATCCATTAGTGCAGCAATCTTATTCATCATTTTCTGATGAATTTCCACTGAAACAGTCAAACAGGGATGTTAATTCTGCCACTGGAATATATAAAATGATGTGCTCTAGCTTTCTGCCACTCTTGTTTTTCCTCTGGCTATATTTCAGTAATCATAAACATTCATTCATTTTACTGTTTCAATATTATTAATAAAGGTAAAATCAACAAATTATTCATCAAACCCACTCCTATTTTTATACTGCTCTCCCCACAGCCCAGCCAAAATATGAAGAAATTAACTGATACAAAGAAGTTCTTATACTCCTACATTAAGCACATTTAAAAAAGAAAACTATTTTGTTCATCATTTCATCAATAACATGGAAAGCTTTCAACAGTTGCATGTATAGTTTCATAATATCTCATCTGTGGCTCATTGAAAGATTGTTGAGATGAAATTCCTTGAGCACCAGTTACCTGAAGCAAAAGACACAGAGGAACTTAATGTTGATCACTGTTTCCTATAAGAAATCATTGATGGTGCAATTTCTAAATGTGCTGTGGCAGTGATTGCCTTCTTTTGGAAGTTTTATCCTTTCTGTGAGTTGGTACAACCAAGGGGTTAATAAATATATATATATATATATATATATATATATATATATATATATATATAAAATATATATATATACATATATATATATATATATATATATATATATACACGCACACACACACACACACACACACACACACCTATATATGTATATGTATATGTATATCTATATATATATATATATATATATATATATATATATATATATATATATATATATATATATATATATAAATATATATACATATATGACTAGGGGGCTTGTCCCCTACATTGAGGGTTCAGAGGACTTGCTCTTTTTTCTTTATTACCTTTCTGTGTTTTGGACATTATTTTTAAGTGTTTATGATGCTTGTGGTTTTACTGTTTTGTGATCTATAGTCAAACCCTCATTCACTTTTATACTCTGACCTTCTTACTGATACATTCTCCCCAACCAATTTCCCTTATAACAAGAATTACACAATAAAATTGTAAAAACTGTCCCTGGGATTCATGAAGCTTGCGCCAGGCACAGGCGTAGCGTAGGCGGAATAACGCCAAATATGGCCGACGAGCGATTCAGGTACGATCCAATTCCACATCCACTACCGGCGTACGCCAGAACTGCGCAGCCCTCGGCATAGGTATGCTAATCACCCCATGCACAATGTTGCACCATGCAAATGAAGGCAGATAGCGATTCATGAAGTGGTGCAGGCATAGCGTAAGCCCAGGGAAATGTAAACCAAAAAACACAGTTTACATTTTCCCAAACAGAACATCGGAGCTATGGAAGCAGACCAGACTCATGTATTACAAAGTTAACATATGCCAATGGCTAAATACATAGCCAATGGCATAAGAAAAGATGCACAACACTGAAAAAACAACATTTAATGTCATGTCCACAGTAACACACAGTACAACCGTAGGGCATATGTGCGCTAACAGGAACATAAAGAAAATATATAAAAATGTCATAAAATCGCAATGTAATACAAATCAGGTTTTCACCATAATACACAATGGTAGGCATGGAACACCACAACCAAGGTGCAAGGGTTGCTAAGGGCTAGCGACAGTGTTCGGCACGGTAACTATGAATTAGTAATCAGTGCCATGCAAATGAGGCAGGTAATACTGAATCGCAAACGTCCCGCCAGATGAAGGATGTACCAAATGACGCAGTGCTATAACACCGAGGAGTGGCTCATAGGAGATACATGACATCAGCAGAGGGGTGTGCCACTGTAGCAGTAAGCACATTGGCGCAATGCAAATCTGGCCTGGCCATTGCTAAGCAAAGCTGCAGGACAGGGGTGGGGAGGAAGGTATAGAATCGTTCAGCTGAGAGCACACATGGTGCCCAAAAGCGCATGTGTATGGGGAGGGAAACATGCCCGAAACCCGGTAAGTGGATGCACACGCCACGATCAGTAGCACAAACAGGAAGATCAGGGGAAGAAAAGAAGGAAATGCTGAAGTAGGGTAATTGGAGTACTACTGAGCGATTAACACCAATCAACTCACGGCAGCCAATCGACAGCAGCTGACAGGATAGGGGAGGCATTGGATTGCAAAGAAAGGAGGGGAGGCATTGGATTGCAAAGATAGGAGATCTGTCATAGCAGAGCAAAGCAAACTGACAGTAGATCGGCAATAGCACACATTACGCAAGATAAGCCAGGTCTAGGAAAGTACAAATGAAAGCAGGCTGCTGGATGCATGCCAGAAAATGGTAGGTGGAACGTGCAGAAATGTAAAGGGAAGGTCAAGAGGTAATCCATGGCAGGCAAATGTAATTCAACACCAAAGGCAAAACAGTAGTAGTTCAGGTAGTAAAACACATAAGATACTCTGTAGCTACGATCGTACATACACACCCTATGACACCATCGGTGTTCACAGCACAATAGTATAAAGTGTGAAAGCACCCTACACATACCTGTGTATTCCCAAACACTGCACCATAGGTGTAAACACACAGGGAACTTTTAAAATGTACATGTTGGGAGCTGCCATAGCTGTGATTCATCAGCATGTGTTAGAGACTGACGGTGTTGTGGAGGATGATGCCGACAACCACCGCAGGCCCTGGAGGAGGAGAAGAGTGTTCAGACCAAGGGTAACCTACCAGGGGCTACATGATCTGGAGATAGTAGAATGTTACAGGGTGGACAGGGACATCTTACAGTAAATAGTGGAGCTGTGCTGGCCACGCCTGAGAAGCAGAAACAACAGAGGGGAACCCATCCCAGGGGACACGAAGGTATATGTAAGCTTGCGAATACTAGCCATAGGTACCGTTCAAAGGCCAACTGGAGATATAATGGGGATTTCACAGGCATCAGCATCCAGGGTACTACACCAGTTCCTGGATGCCATGTTACCACATGCCAATGAGCATATATACTTCCCCTGAACTCAGGAGGAGTTGGCCAGCAATATGCATCACTTCCACCGTGTGGCACACTACCCGGAGGTACGGGGTGTGATAGACAGCACGCACATACAAATCAAGTCACCACCCGGTGAGCATGGTAGGCGCTACATAAACTGCAAGGGATTCCACTCCATCAACTGCCAGGTCATGTGCAATGCCCAGGGCATTATCATGGATGTGTGTGCTGGCAGCCCTGGAAGCTACCATGACTCCCATATCTGGCATGCCTCACAGCTGTATCAGGTATTTGTCAGGGGGGACATCCCACATGGCCACCTTGTGGGGGATGCTGGCTATGCACTGGAGCCGTGGATGATGACTCCCATCTGAAATGCACACACACCCATGTAAGAACTCCATAATGAGGCACACTCACAAACCAGAATCATCATAGAGCGTGTGTTCGGGATGTTGAAATCATGGTTCCGGTGCTTGGACACATCTGGTGGAGCCTTGTAGTACTCTCCAGGCACGTGTGCCCACATCGTCATAGTATGTGCCCTGCTACATAATATGATCCTGTGGAAACAGCTGCAGCAGGGACAACATGATGAAGGCCCTCATAGCCCACTGCAATTGCCAAGTCCATCACAGGCACAGAGGGATTCAGACCACAAACACACTGTGTCAGCCCCAGAAGGCAGACGGAGGCATGCCCAATATGCCTACACCTTGGCAAAGAGGGAACATATAGCACATACTCTGACAGTGTAGGCCCCTACGGACTGACACACCTCTCCACCTGCACACACAGTAAAATGGATGGCACACAAACACGACCACCTGTAAATTGTAATGTATAGATGGCCCACTGTGTGACTCCCACATAGGCAGCCCTCAAACATTGTACACACAACAGCTATCGGAACACGGAATGTCAACACCTGAACAGTGCATGCGCCTATCAGTATATGGTGGTGCTGTGTGTATAGGTTCCCAGGTACATCGGTAGGTACACGGCCAATTGTCAGAGGCCATACACCAAACGGGGCAAACAGTGTCCGCTGTCGCCACAACATTGATTAACCAACTGTTGTTTAGTGGAGCAGAGGCAATCGCGGGAGCACATGTGTGTAAGCACTGTTCTGCACACACTCAGCACGGAGTCCCTGCTGCGTTAATGAGGGGCTCCACATAATGTAATCATGGATGTTGTGTCAAGGCATGGGGTGTACCCATGACAGGTATTCGTCACCCCAGCATGCTCCACCTACGGTCGTTTGAAGGTGTAGCACAGTATCGTGTGTGGCTCACTGTGACATACATACCCAATGCTTGAGCACATCCAGTAAGCATCACATGGACATACCATTAACTGGACTCATGCATATGTAAACTAACTGAGTTACCCATGTGAGTGCAGTATGGAGTAACAGCCATAGTATACTCCACATACAAAATGACATAACACGTGTACAAATCCCAGATGTCCAAGTGTTAAATGCAGTGACCGTCATGCATGTTCCCGGTCACACATCCTGCAAGGGATGTAACGTAATCCCGAAGGCACGAGTAATGCATGTCAGATGCAGGTCATCAGATCATGTTTAGCACACATTAGCAGGAATATGCATTGCCCACTGCTGGTAAGTGACGTTTAATTATGAATATACGGATATGCGTGAAACAGGGATAAGCTTCTCCGAATATCGCGCAGATCACGGTCAATGATGTCCAGCACAGGTGAAACCAGCATTATTCACCCCTGTACTAATAGTGCCTGCTCTGAAGGGTAAAACAACCACTGCCAGGAGTAGAACATGCAATCATGTATACAATCACCAAACAGTATTGCTAGCCAAGATGTACCTATGGTAGGGCTGCCACTTCTTTAAATGACCAATATGGGACATACGTCAGATGTCTGCAGGCCGACACATACACCCGGCCAGTACAAAAATCAGAACTTCACTGTTTTGCCTAGGTAAAAGCTTATTCTAGTAATGTTTACTTACATATTGTTTCTATAACATAGGTGGTTCAGCTACAGAATAACTGTTGTATGCAACTATTACATAAATTATAGGAAATAAGTATGTCCTAAACTCTCAGGACATTTGCCATGTTTACAGATATTTTGCAGGACACAACTGCTCAAAGAGGGACTGTCCCTCGCAAAGTGGGACAGCTGGTAACCCTAACCTACGGCAGGTGGGTAATGTGACAGGTACAGACACAAACGTGTGGAGTCCAGGAAACAGTATACACCGACAAGTACACAATGGAAGGTGTAGCTTGCCTGTCACTTTCCTTGTCAGATATATATATATATATATATATATATATATATATATATATATATATATATATATATACACACATATACACATGTATATAATACAGATAGAAAGGGAGACAGAGTGATATATGTTGATATATATGGATTCAACGATATCTGCAAATATATATAGATAGGTCAACGACATTCATAACACCTTGGAGGTACAAATAAATAGGATATCGCCAACTATGGAATGTATAACATACCGACACGCATAACCACGAGGCTGAAAGACCAAAAGAACACAGTACCGGAACAGTACAACCGCAAGTAATAGTATGACGATATGAAGGGACATTTACTTACCGCTGCCAGTGTTGCGGTCCACGTAGGTACTGTGTTCAACTGTGTTTGTGAGTGCCGTAGTCTGTGTATGTGTGTGTTGAGGGTGCTGTGTGTGTCTCCGTGTGACTGTAATGTGTGTGTGTGTCCGCATCGTGTGTCTATTAGTGCCAACTCTGAGGTAGATCATTACGGTAGGTGTGGGTATAGCTAGCCGTAGGCATACGGTTACCACCTGTCCCACATTAGGAGGGACAGCCCCTCCCTGGGCAGGTGTGTCCTGACATAAAACATTACAAAGGGTAACTGTCCAAGATTGTAGGACATTATTATGTCCCATATATTATGTAATAGTTGCATTAAATAGTTATGCCTGTATGTAAGAAACGTAAATATTACATGCAATATGATAAGTAGCCAAAGTCCTACAACAATAAGTATGTATTGAGGATAAAAGTATGTGCTATCCTGTGTACTGACCATGGGTATGTGTCGGCCTGTAAACAGCGATGTGTGTCCCGCAAGTGTCCCACAATGTCCATATGAAAAGGTGCCAACCCATGGCAAAGAGGTCCTGTCACCAACACAACCACAATGACTGCAGATATCTGGGACAGAAATACATGGGATAGCTGTCATTTAGACATATCCCTTTACATATCGCTGCAATTCTGGGGTTATGGAAGTATCAACCTCACCTGCATACTATATAGAAACCAATTAACAATGGCCCAATGTAAAATCCCGTAACATAAGTCTACTAAGTGATAGCTCTTTAATTACGGACGGAGCCCACAGACATATATATGGAATATGTAGAAATGCAAGCCCCACAAACCTGTATATGCTATGTACACCCACCGACATCCCCCACACTAGAAACTGTAGCAATACAGACTGTAATTACAGCACAAACATCCAATCAGTAAATTACATCTGCAGAACCATCAACATACCTTGTGAGAGATGCAATTAAAGGCACCATGTAAAATTGTAGCTGTTGTATAATGGAACAAATGGCAATGTTACAGGTTTTGTTTGCAGTAGTCTGTTATCAGACGGTTGGGATGACAGGTACACCCATATGTTGAACCACATACTCTAGCTGTCACACACAATCCACGGGGGACATGAATCCAAAGTATACTTGTCTCTACACATAGCAGTTGCAATTACACACAAAAAAACACAATACAGGCCGTCTCCCCGAAGGTAGGGCAAATGGGCAACGCCCAAGTGGAGAAATCAATTATACCCCACTGTTGCAGCGTAATTGGTGAATGGAGTAGCTGCACAGCTGATGTGCAAGTAATTAGTCACTCAGGAACACCAATTGGCTGCAGGAAACCCACATGTTACAGGTATCGACGTATATAAGGTTGACTTGCCAGACATTCAAACCGTATGCTCATACCATATACTTGCTTAAGCAGTGTAAGAGAGATAGAGACGAAAGTTCGGAACGAAAACAAGGTATGTAGAACACTCGGTATGTACGTTTATGTATAGCATGTTTTGTATTAATTATTTAGTGTATGTATAGCCTGATTTGCATGAATTAAAAGTGTCCGCAATGCATAAAGTGGGAAAAGGTATTTATGTAGTGATGTCTTGCTGAGCATACTAATGCTTGTAGAAATCATACGTCCAGCAGTGGGCCACAAGGTGCACATCACAGACACCATAAGGGATGCTACATGAGGGCTTTAAACAGAACAATTCCATACAACCCGCCGTCAGTGGTAGGGTATGTTCAACAAGTATGTGCCATAGCAGGGGATAATATATGTTGATATACTGTCACAGTAGGCATGTGTATGGGCATATAATGACAATGACATGTCTAAGGTGGTCCCGCTGTGCAAGTATGCTTTGCATTATGGGATACTATGTAAAATATGTGTAATGTATAGCATTGTAGGTAGATATGTCAGATACTGTACACAGCATAACAGGCATATCATGCATACCAAAGGTATCATCTATTGGCATGTACAAAAACAGGATACATATGGCTTGTAGGCATGGGACAGTGTAATAGCATGATAGCTAATCTGAATGGAAGGGCTACTAAGTAACCATGCACAAAGGACATGTAATAGCTTCACAGGTTCATAGTGGGGTACTATGCAGTCTGGCAAGTCTATGTGTAAGCACAACTACAGTGTTCACACCAGTGGCACCTCTCTAGGGTAGTGTCCTGTGAACAGCAGAGCCATGTGTTACCTGCACCTCTGCACAGTACAGCCACTGCAGTGATCCCTGGCGTACATGTGTCTCCCAACCACCAAGTGAGGTATCACATGAACAGTGCTACTGAGTGTCCCTGCGTGATGTACATAGGACTCATGTTCCAAAGCATGGTGAGTGTCCGGTTTGGGAATGTAACCCTCAAGCACATCACACTCATTGTTGCATGTGTGCACATATCCATGAGCATGTTGCTCATAGTGGCTTTTGCTTATGTCACGTATGTGGAGTATATCCATAAATATTGTTGTGGACATGGGCCCTGTCTGTTCAGCAGAGGTCACCCCTGAGTATGTTCATAGGTTCATAGGTTCATAGGTTTATACTAGGCTATCTGCCCTAAGGCATTTATAAGCCTAGCCCAAATTTTTGTGGCTTACGCCACCCCTTATATGAAAAAATACTGTGCCCATTAGTTTGTTGTGCCTCTGTCCAGCAGTGACACAGAGATGATTCCCGGGGTAAACCTACGATCTCCCATCCACAGGTCTAGATTTCTCTTGAACAGAGTCAGCGAGGTGCTCTGCCTCACATGGACTGGGATTTTATTCCACAGCATAGGGAGTCTCTGAGTGATAAATCTATCCCTCCAGCACGTCCTATTTATATCCGTGCTAAGGTTTAAGTCGCTTGCTCTAGTGGTTTTGGTGGATTTGGATTTTTGAGGTGGAGCATGTCCATTAATTCGGGTTGGACATGGCCTTGTATGTCAGGCACATGTCACCTCTGAGCAGACGGTATGCGACTGAATAGAGCTGGAGTTTCTTCAATCTGGCAGCATATGACAGATTTTGGAGTCCCTTTATCCTTTTGGTGGGGAACTTTTGGGGTGTCTCCAATTGCTGCAGATGTCGGGTGAGATACATCCCGAATGGGGCATTGTACTCGATCATTGGTCTGATAAGTGAAGAGTACAGGGAACAATGACCTCACTAGATCTGGATGTGAATCCCTTCATGATCAGGTGGGCAATGTAGAAGGTCTTTCTAACCACTTTAGCAATATGAGTGTCAAAAGAAAGGCCACTGTCAACCTGGGTCCCCAGGTCCCTGATAACCTCTTCTGTGCTTAGTGGATTGCCACCTATATGGTAGCTTGGGGTTACCTTGTTTTTCCCGAAGGGTATGACTATACATTTTTTGGCATTTAACTTCAGGCCATGGCTCTGGCACCAGCTATCTGTTTCCGTGAGTCCCTTCTGAAGGATATCCGTGTCCGATGCACTTTCCACTATGGCCCAGTTTGCAGTCATCTGCAAACTTTGTCAGCCAAAGTCCTCCCATGTTGGCCTGTACTTCTGAGAAGTAGATGCCAAACAATAGGGGCCAAGGACCGAGCCCTGTGGGACACCACTTGTGACCGGCTTGGAGTCTGACACAGCACCAGCAACTCTAACCCTGTGGGTTCTGTCCTTAAGCCAGTTTGCAACCCATCTTGTGACATATGGGTTTACATTTAAGCTGGTAAGTTTTCTACAATACCGAGTGGGGTATTGTGTCGAAAGCCTTGCAAGGTCAAGGTAGGCTGTATGGACTGCCTTTCCTCATCAATGGCCTTGGTGACTGTTTCAAGAAGTCGACCAAGTTCAAAAGGCATGATCTTCCCTTGACAAAGCCAAACTGGGTCGGGTCCAATGTCTGCTAGTCCCTCATATCTTTGTTTATGTGGTCCATTATGTTCCTCTCCATAGCTTTGCAGTCTAGACTTGTTAAGCTTATGGGGTAATTACCAGGGTCCGTAGAGGTGCCGCCTTTGTGGAGTGGGACCACAGTTGCTGCACGCCACTCCTTGGGCACGTATCCTGTGGTAAGGCTGAGATTAAACAGCTGCCTTATGTGCGGGTTTAATTCCTCATTTAGCTCGTGTAGCACACAGCCGGGGACACCATCCGGTCCCATTGATGCTGTGTTTTTAGCTTTAGAGAGCAGCTTTCACCTGCATTTGAGATGTCCGGGAGGCTACACTCGGCTGGGATAGTTATCTCTCCTTTAGGGGAGAGGGGTGAAGTTTGCACTGAACCTGTCTGCCAGTATGTTGGCAATGTCTGTGGGTTCAGTGATTTTTGTATCATTTTGGACTAATTCTGAGCATATCTGGGAGTTTCCACCCAGGTTTCTAACATAGCTGAAAAAGGCCTTATGATTGTCCTTTGAATCCATGGCAATTTTTCTCTCAAAATTGGCCTTAGTTGATTTTATGAGTGCTCGTATTTTTTACTAATAATGATCAGGGGTGACTTCCTTTTATGGATTTTGTTCTATCATGTAATAGCTTTCTCCTCTTATTGTAAAGTTTGTTAATGGCTGGGGTCCACCAGACTGGACGTTTGCCCTTTGTGGAAAGAGTCTTGGTTTTATTTGGGATTGCCTGATCCATGCAGTCGTGGAGGTGTTCATAGAAGGCATTTGTAAGGGCTTCTGCAGCTTGGGTTGTGGTTTCCACTGGCTCAGGGGCCTTGAAGGATACCACACCAGTCTTGAGTAGTGTGAAGTTTGCTTTAGAGAAGTTCTTCACTATGGTCTTTTTTGTTTGGGGTGGGGGTGGGATGTGGATTTCCAGTGAGATTAGTTTATGATCAGATCTCACCAATGAGGGATATACTTCTGGTGTGGAGCATTTTGTCCCCATGTTTGTGACAATGAGACCTAGTATATTTTCTCCTCTCATGGGAACAGTGACTAGCTGTTCCATGGCATTTGAATTTATGAACTCCAGGAACCGTTGGGCTAGAAAGTTAGGGCTTGAGTAATGTTCCCAGTCTATATTCGGGTAGTTGAAGTCACCCAATATGATGGTGTTTGGAGATACATTTATACCCTCCAGTGTCTTCAGGAAGGCTGTGTGGGGTTCCTGAGTTTGAGAGGGTGGCCTGTAGCATGCTACAATTTGTAGAGCAGTTTTGCCTATGGTTAGTTGCACCTGGATGGTTGCAAATGTGTACAGACGTGGTGTCCGTACGTCAGCCGCATACTTTAACTGTCGGAGCTCAATAAACGTCATGGCGTGTTAATGTTGTGGTATGTAAAACTGTAGCTGTTGTGTAAGGTACACCCTAAATGAGGTAGTGTACCCTTGTATGTGTGTAGATGTCTGGAGTTCTGAGGTACAATCGGTGCCTATGTACCAGCTACACACCCAGTACAGATAAGTGTGCCCACGTAGAAGGATATCCACGCCACAGTGGCAATATGGTAACCACAGGAGTGGGTGCGACATACTTGTGTACTACGAACACGTACAATGTGACATGTATGTAGGGGACTACCACCTATGTGATAGTCAGTGGGTGAATGGTGTAATGCAAAGGTGATGTTCATGCACCTTGTGTCATGCAGCTGGAGGCCATGATATTCATATCAGGTATCTGTCACAGTGACACCCGTATAGATGGAGCCAGTATCAGCTGGTGGATCAATCATGGTGCTTTGTATGCAGGGGTTTGTAAAGCTAGGCAGGGAAAGTCCCTCTGTGCTAGCCTGTACCTCAGGGAAGCATATACTGAACATGAGGGGCCCTATGACTGACGACTGTGGTATGCCAAATGTAAGTGAAATGCAGTAGGTACTATGGTATGCTACCCTCATTGTGTGTGTCCTATCCATGAGCCACGTTGCATAACATCCTGAGACATAGGGTACGATATGCAGGTGGATGTGTATGTTGTCAATACCAGAATGGAGAACGGTGCTGAAAGGCATTTCGAGGACACTGTAGAATGTGTGGACCCCCGTACCATCATCAACTACCCTGGTAACTGTAAGAAAGGAGCCCACCAGGTGTAGGGGTCATGCTCTGGCCCTAACAAGTCCAACCCGGGTGGCATCAAAGGACCGGATCCCAACAATGTTTCTGTGAATGACATCCATGATGATGTGCCCCATAGCCATGCAGAACAGTCCAGTCAGGTGTGTAGGACTATAGTCCCACTTGTGCACTGTGGCGACACCTGTGTGGAGTGTGATAAATGTTGCTGTGTGCCATTCAGGGGCCACAATGTCTGATACAAGGCTATTACTGAATATGGTGGCCGAGTGGAGAGACATGCCGTTCAGAGGTTTGTGGACATCACAGCCTGGGACTTTGGAAGGTGACATGGGCCAGTGTCCCAGGACATATAGAGTGCAGGTTAGTACTGTGTAGGTGTAACCGCAGGGACACTGCAATGTTCCTGCATGGATTGTGGCCCTGTAGTGAGTAAGAGGGTGTAATGTTAGCATTGAATCTATCTGCCAGCATGTTGCCAACATCACCTGGGTCTGTAATGTTTCTGAGTGACTGTTGTATGTGAGAGCAGATGTGGGTATTGCCATTGACTACTGACATACCACCATAATGCCTTGTGGTACACCCCGGAATGTGTCGCAGTAATGTTTACGTAGCTAGTCTTGGAGTATGTGATGAGGGATCCCGTGGCCCTACCGAGGCTGACCAGTGAGCTACCCCACCCATGGGATTGTACACCACTGTGCAACAGCCTCCACCTGTTGTTGTAAATTATGCCCATGGAACATGACCTCCAGAGTGGCGTCTGTTATCTGGTGTGTACCATCATGGCTCTGTGTGGAATAGCATGGTCCATGCAGTCGTGTACGTGCTAATGAAGTGCACTGGGGTATGTTTCAGCATTTGTATGTGCATTGTCCATCTGCACGGGTGTCATGACGTTAACTACCACTGTCATAAGATGTCTGTAGTAGGTGTTGTAGTACTCATGTACTGTGTATGCCGTGAAGGGTGTGGTGCTGGGATTTGGCTAACTAGGGTGATTAGCATATGTTCGGAATCCACCAATGAGGGGATAACCCCAGGTGTGGAATACCAGTCACATGTTGGTAGTGTTCATGTCAAGGATAATGTTGGTCTTGGAGGTGGTGGGTATGGGTTGATCCAGCCGAGTGGAGGTTATGACTCATGGATGTGTCAGTACATGAGTGGCTATCCCAGTTAAGTGTGGGGTAGAGTCAGTCACACATCAGTAGTAGCTGTCTGAGCCCTACTGTCCAGTACACCAACAGATGAGGTGTGGTAACCGTGGGGTATGTTGTTGAATCTGTAGCTTGTTACAATGTGTATAGCGGTTCTGGACACAGTTAGTTGCACGTGGAGCACCTCTGATGCATTGTGCTAAGTAACTAGCTAGGATGTGTGTACAACATAGTGGGATATGGGAACACCTCAGCCTTGGGTGTTCCTGTCCAGGTATGTGTCTGAAAGGTATGGTCTGTCTATAACCTGTCATTGCAGGTGTGCTCTGCAGAGCCTAGAGGCAGGTCCCAGTCACTGCAAAGATATTGAAGTGGTGCATTATAAGGTGTGCCTTGCCTGCGTGAGTCACAGAGGAAGATGCAAACATTGTGTCACATGACCTCATGTCTTGCTTGCCAGTTAACGTTCTGCCGGTGACTGTTAGTGGAAACTGTGCAAGACAGGCAGTATAGAAGCAGCATGAGCCTTACATGTGATCTGTACTCCCAGGGCTGACAGGTGCAGGTCATCTGTGCCAAAGCATTGTGTTTGACCAGGTCAGTCAAAGCAGACAGATACCAGATGCCTGTGGAATGACAGCAGAAGCATAGGCAACTGTTGAAGTGACACAGTCAGTCATTGTACAGTGGTATTGGGTCTGGATGAATGCATAATGCTCCCCAGGGCTTGGCCCACACCTTCAGGGTTACAAGACTGGTGAGCTATTGCATGTCCCTGCACACATAGTCTGTGAAATCACATCCCAGGGCAGTCACACTAACATGGAGAATGACAGTCACATTGTACCTGGTGAGGTGTAGCATGGGTGCATAGGTTATGTTGCAGACCCAGTTACCTGACAGCAAGATGTAAGCAACTATCGCCTTGTGTAGCCTGCTGTGTGGAACTGCAGTGTGCCCACCTACAGAGTCACCTATGACTGGTGTGTTGTGTATGTTATAACACTCTATTGGCTGTATGTGATGGGCACACATGAGTCTGTGGGCTATAAGTTGGTGATGTTGTGTTCCGTGATGGGGGCTGCCTCTGGTGCCTACACAGAGTATGGAGAGGTACTGCACAAGTTGTCCCTGTATGTGTGGCCTGTGGTAGAGATCATGTCTGACTATGTGATGAGTGGGGTGTGTTGCGAATGTTACACATCCCCACATGACTGTCAGGTGCAGTCAGGGTTGGTGACAGCATTACCCCCAGCAGGGCTGCATAAGTGTATCCCCCACAGGCTGTAGTGTCGTATGTTGGGAGGTGAGCATTGAATGTGTACATGAGACAATTGCTCTGTTGCCACATGTACGACATATCCATCATATAGACAGGCAATAGCACTGGTACGTGACAGTTGGACATGCCTGTAAATACAACCATGTCTCACAGGATATGTGAGTTATGTATGTACAACAGCTGTTGTACCATAAGCAAGCTGGAAATATGAGGACAGCCAGTGTACCTGTGGGAAATGGTGTGGAATGGATGCTATATTAATCAGCAGTTCATGACATGCCCACAAGTTCTGAACAAGTGCTTAGCATGAACATACAATACAGATAGGGTGTTGGATAATATCAACCCACAAGTGGTGACGACAGTCATAATGGGTGGCACTGCACTATAACCCTGCGGAGTATGGTCTGCATGTCCCTGAACCATTATCAATGTAGATGTTAGCAGTACAGATGTACAAGGCAGTACGGATGTTTGATTACAAATACCCTTGTATGTCACAGGAGTGTTCTACCAGTGGCCTGTTGACAGACTCACAACTACAAAAGGTACCAGAGTGACATGTGCATATCACACCAGTGCCAGCTACAGTAAAACAGGGTTAATGTGCTGTACTCCACCCTCATTGTAGCCCATACCACACAGACAAATGTTAGGCATCTGTGTATGTAAGGATGTGAATGGCCATGACCTTTGAGCAATAGCTGTGTCAGTGTTGTGAGCAACATACAGAATGGGCTGTGTGGGTGAGGTGTGTGACATATGTGCACATTCTGATGGATGATATCAGCATTGTCACCGCTAGGTGAACATCCCTGTACCCATTAACTACCACCTAGGCTGTGGTCAACATTATGGACACTGTGTAAGGGATGGTGCTGTGCAGTACACCTCCCTGACTTGGTGACATCTCCAGGCCCCTTAGGTAGTCATACGAGGTACCCATGTCATGACAGGGTGCCATCCATGAGCACGGAGATCATTGGACAGGCATATACAGCACTGGGGTGACCAATATTGGATCACATATCACCTTTAAGGGGTAATGGCCATGTGTGGATGGGCAATACCAGCCTTCACACTCCTCACCTCCACTATGCAGCATGCTGTCTACTTTGCATAAAGTCATTTGCTACACCATGATGATGGACATGCTACATGTCCATTTCCTTATCTGAAAGACATATGTCATGGACAGCCACCATCCTAATACAAGGATCTCCACATGCTGGACAGATCCCTGTGCCATACATGTGACATACTCCTGCCATACCATGCAACCCTGTCTATCAAAGCTGCACATGTCATCCCGGTCATACATGATGTGATGGCCGCATGGTAGGTGTAGTATCAACTGTCTGGATCAGTAATGTGGCACTGAAGCACCTCACGGTGGCATAATGGCTGTCGGTTACAGCTAGGAAACCTTGCCCGTACATGCTATGGTTGATAACCATCCCTGCAAATGACGTCCGACTAGCCATTGTCCCATGTCTATCACATGTGCAACACAGGCGATCCGTGGCAGGATGTTGAACAGCTGTACAGTGCTATGTAGATGTATATGGCAAAACACATGCATGTACGCGTTACCATGTGTATGTGTGCATTGTCACTGCTCAAGTCCATTAAGGCTGTGTCTGTGTTGATATCTGACATATACACAGCATCACAGTCAACAGCATTACCATGGACACATGCAGGCATGTGCAGATAGGTAAGAACACCAGTGCAGGCAAACAGACATGCCCACATCAAGACAGCATTCACATGGAGTATGAACACTATAATGAGGTGACACACATATATGGTGATGATATTCAATGCATAATGGGTGTTACATGTGTGTGACACAAACATGTCAGTCATGTCACTGTCATGATGATTTGCAAAGATAACTGTGCAGATGTACTAGATGTCATAGAAATGTATGTGCAGCAGTATCTCTGTATATCTCTGAAACTGTGACCTGTCACCATCATTATGTCTTACAGATAATGACTCGTACATGCCTTCCAGCGTACAGCCGCCAGGGGGATGATGTCCTCATCCCCTACCTCTATGAGAACTACGAGGTGTTGTTCAGCCATGTGCCACAGCATGCCCAGCAGCGGGACGACCTGTGGCAGGATCTGCACAGGAGGGTGAACGATGTGGGCGGCCATAACTGCACCTATCAGCAGGTGCGCAGACACTGCACGGACCTGATATGACATGCAAAACAGCATGCCACTGCAATCGCCAGGGAACAAGGTGGAACAGGTGGTGGGCCACCAACCCAGCCCCCACTCACACACACTGAGGAGTTACTGGCCAGTCTGGGGACACCCTCAGAACAGCATCCACAAACACTATCTGCCATCGTGGAGGTGGGTGTCTCCCAACCAATGAGCCTGGAGTTACCTGGTAAGTCAGTACTGCACATATGGCTACTATATCCCATTTACGTGCATGTGTCACTGTACATTATGTAATGTAACAACATATGCATGGTATGTGGACACACATGCTGCATACTACAGTGTGCTACCCTGTGTATGCACACATGTGCATACTATATGCTATTGTACAGGTGAATGTGTTAACATGCACAGTGCACCCTGTGGCTGTCATACAGTCATGGATAATGTTCAGACTGCTGTGTCACCCCTATACAGGTACCTCTGGCGTGCCGCACAGACATGAGTCTGTTGCAGGTGAGACTGTCATCAGTATCAGGCATGTAAAAGCATAGATCTATTTGCCATGTGGCCAGTTAACACTTGTATACTCGATGTTCATTCCATTCACGATATACAGGTCGCGTCACCCATCATTCACACAGGCCACCCATGTGCAATATATACAAACAAACTGACACACCGACATGAAACCAGAGTATTTGTCATTGCTACATGTGTTGTCAGCTGTGCATACAATGGTGGAGGTGTTCTACAATGGAGGCATATGTACTATACAGTGGAACAACATGTGTGGTATGCAAACAGTACCACACAGTGAGCTGTGATATGGGCAGGCCACAGGAGTCACCATTGTTTTATATGCCCCTGCAATGGGTGCACACATTACGATGTGCCATCTGACATGTCCCAGACACATAGAGTATTGGCTGCAATAATGTCACACTATCCCATAACCCATACCCCACATACAACCAGTTGTCTGCATAGCCCTGTGGATGGTGACATATCTGACATCTATGGGTGTATGTCATATGGGACAACACAGACATGTGTGATAAATGGCCATCACACACATTTGTCCAACACATGTGCACACATGGCCATGGGGGATGGCCAGAGATATGTAGCCACACAGTAGATGTGATGTGTATACACCCTGTTTCACATTGTCCACACATGGTCCAATTATAGCCTTAGTTGACCAATGATACAGTTGCTGTGGTACACTAAAAGCCTGTGCACAGCCAGTGGAGGTGTCACTGACGTCTACCATATAAGATGTGTTGAACATCACGCCTGTGTCATAGCATGACAGTAGTCACCTCTACAGCTTCCACAGACATTGACACCACATCAGGCCACAGATACTGTACATTTCCCTTGCTGCTGTAGGACATCACCGTTAGCTGTGCACCTCGTGTGTGTGGTACAGCAATGTCATATTGGACATGGTGAATTGACAGGTCCACTATGTGTGGACAGGGTTGCCAGGCAGCTAAGACTCTGTAGTTGTTGTGCAGGGGTGTCATCTGTAGGTCCTCCAGTGACCTGTCAAATGACACAGCATGGTTTGGTGTGTATACATTTCAGCATCGTGGGTCACAATCCACAGTTATGTCATGGGTATGCATGCAGTTATGGCTATGCAATGTGTACCTACTGTATAGCAATATAGACACCTCATGATGCCATGCAATGGCACAGTGTATGTACTTCACACTGTAGAGCAATGTAGATGGCTCACACTACCATTCCATGCACATGCACATCTGCTAAACATGCATTCTATCTGTAGGGCATACAGACAACACCGCAATGTGATGGCCATTACGACACTGTACATGTCAGGACACGATTGTGTCAGACATGTATGCATGTTAATGCACACGTCAGCAGATTACATGTCAAGGTCACGTCAGCCATGTGTACTGCTATCCCGTTCTGATCCACATGGTGTATCTAGGGGATGCATGCATACTACCATGATTGTGTGAACTGCATGGCTACTGATATGACACCTGCTTGCTGTATTGTGCACCCCAGGGGGTATGCTTACTAACACTAGTAATGTCAGAGCTGCATGCCGTCTGCTGTATCACAGGCAAGCTGCATGCCATCTGTCAAATCACATGCATGGTGTGTGTCTGTGTGTGTGTGTGTGTGTGTGTGTGTGTGTGTGTGTGTGTGTGTGTGTGTGTGTCTGTGTGTCTATGTGTCTGTGTGTGTGTGTGTCTGTGTCTATTGTAATTTAGAGTCTTTCTTTTCATTCACAGGTGATGTAGGTGCATTACCCTCCTGCGGTCCATCTGATATTAGTGTCCCCACAGATACTAGCAGTGATGAACATATGCATGAGGTACAGGCAGGGTTGTCAGGGGCTGAATCTGTGCCAATGGTTGCCATCCCAGCTATGTCCCCCTCTTTCCCGCACACAGTTCTGCTGCCAACACATACCGCATCACCGGTGGCCATAGAGGAAGGACAGTCAGCATCTGTTAGCGTGGAACAGGGACGCGTGGTGGCTATAGGAGGTGTGTCTCCACACCATGGTGTCAGTGTAATGTCTGCAGATGTGCCATATAGACATGTGGCCAGTGCTGCTCGTAGGAGGACCTCTGGCAGACATGCACCTGCAGGACAGAGTGCAGCAGCTGGTATCACCAGAAGCATGTTCCAGACTGTAATGGCAGCACAGGCACGTGCTGAATGGCAAAACAGAGAAGGGCAGAGGCTGTAGAGGGCTGATATCCGTACCCTAAATGACAACATCCAGGCATTGGCAAATGCTCAACAGCAGATTGCTGATGTTATGGACAGGCGGTTGGGTGACATGGTCGGAATCCTTGACCATGGCATGGCAATCTGCGAGCATGAGCTGTCTGTGTTGGAACATCTGGTAGGAGTGAGGCATAGGCCATGTGGACGTAGGCCAGCTACACCACCTAGTGCAGGTCGACGTGAGCATGCCACCTCACATGCCCGCTCCCAAAATGCCGGTAGCAGTAGCAGTGCAGCTGGTGCTGCGCTGTCCACAGCAGGACACAGCAGGCCACATGGACGTGGCCCTGGACGTTTCCAGCGGAGACACGGTTCTAGTGGACATGTGTCATCGGACAGTAGCCAATCTGTACCTCTGCCTGGTAGTGTCCGTGCAACCCCTGGCAGGCACAGGTCATGTTGCCGTGGCCGGACACAGTGAGCTGTACAACCTGGTCTGTACAATCTGGAGCTGTCAATAATACCCCTGTGTAGGCCTCACAAAAGGCAGAACTGTGTGCACACATACACGCACACAGCAAACACATCTGTAGGGCACCACAACACCCACATGCATACTGAACAGACATGTTCAATCATATCACTGGCCCTTTCCCACACACATGATGTCATCCATTGGTGCAGCCTATGCCCCTGGCACACATTATCACCCTGTACATATGATGAAGCCTGTGCCACATCCCTGTCATCCACACCATCGGTGCAGGGACATGCTCAAATGGTCTGATGCACAGGGTGAACAGAATAGTGAGATGTGTATATTACTTTAGTTGTGTACGACTAGTGAGGGAAGTGTATATTACATTAGTTGTGTAAGAATGGTGAGAGACGTGTATATTACATTAGTTGTGTACTGTTGACGCACACCAGACATACCATGTAGTACAGGTGTAGCATGCATTGTTATATGTGCACAACCATGTAGTACAGGTGTAGCATGCATTGTTACATGTTCACAGTATGTGTCTCAGTAACAACAGTAACAGCATGTTGGTAATGATGCCCTGGTTCCCTCCTTATGGTCTACTTGCATGTGCCTACAGGTAGCAGTGTTTGCAGTCTCCCATGTGTAACTGTGGAGTACTCACAGGCACATATGGCAATCTCAGCATGCTATACTTAGCCTCAACCGGACAGCTGGAAAGTCTAACATACCACAGATGTCCACACATATACTGATCCAGCAGCCTGTGTGCAGTTTAATAGGCTACAGTGGCTAGAGATGTGACATCCATACCAGATCACATCACAGGTATGTTGACATGGTGCAGGGGTTGTACACAGCGGTCTGGACAATGATAACATTAGAGGCCACTTGATAGCATGAGGCCTCACTGTGTAGCAGTAATACCCTGTCACAGTACAGGAATGTGCCCACACTCACAGGGTCGACAACACTACAATGCACACCCCATAGTGCTGAGGTGAGGACACTTGCCTATGTGGTCATCACCCTCACAGTACTGTGCACCCACACAATGCGACACAGAGAAGGGACATGTACAGGTAGCCAGTATGGCTGACATAGATGGCACCAACAAGGTAGTAGACTGCATCACCATGAGGGGTTGGGATCCTGTGTGTTCTGTATGGTAGTATACACCCTCACTCCATGCACCAGACAGCCATACATACATACACGCAGACACACACACTGTGGAGACCACAACTGTCATACACATACGGATAGATGATGTGTGTGATACACACACCACACCTGCCTAAGTCATGCTTTCCACACTGCAGTATGTACAGATGTCTACAACAGTGTACAGGGGTGCATCACAATTGGGATGTATTCCCCACCATATGTGGCATATATGGTCACACATGCAAACACACATGGCAGTACTGTGAATGATACACCTGCTATATGATGATACGTCTGACAGACATGCAGCAGTATTGGCCGCATTATGTGTACCAACGCTATGTCCGGCAATTGTGCTGCTATATGCACACGGGAGGATGTAAGTGTTACAGGTGTCGAGTGATGTACAGTCGGTAACACCTGACCGCTGTGTAGGTTTTATGTCTTCACTGTCAGGTAATAGTAACATAGCGTACTGTTTGCACATGTAATGGTATGATGGCGTGTGAAAACCTGTGAGCCGTACCCGGCGAACATCTATCTACATAGGTGGATCACCACTGTACGTACATCCATCCATCCATACCTGATGTGCATCCTACCATACTGTCAGTATGTCACCATATACAGGTGTCAATGATGGGGCTGCATTGCTACTGCATGTTGTAGTTAGGCACAGATGATTTACTTACATCAGCTACTGCACATGCATGGCAGCTGCATGCACACTACAGTTTGCACATGTGTGTTGGTCCTACATGCCTGTCATGTAGCCATGTTTGTATGCATTGCAATCAGTGGACATGTGTGTTGACATACATAACACATGGATTGTTGTATGATATGATGGGTGTCATGGGTAACTAGTACAGAGGGAATGTGTCCTTGGTCAACATTGCTACCTCATGTACTGTTGGCATTCAACAGCCATGGACCCACCTTCCATTTGCGTGCGTATGATTGCTGTAGCCATTTGTCTGCACGGAGGACAGCAAAAGCTATGCTATGTACATATGTGTTGTGTGTGTGGTCCATACACATATCCACTGCAATTACATGTATGACATATCCAAACATGTGTGTTCATTGGTGTACAGCGACAGTCATCTGTCACAGCTGTGTAAGACCCAGGGCCCCTGTTATGTGTAGAGCCGACCTGGTTATGTACAGTGGTATCATTGCAATGCATAACACATGATGGAACCCTGTCGGTACATGTGTTGTCTGCACAGTTGCTGTACACCTATGTTCAGTCCAGTGGTCATGAGTCACACGGTGTTGTGTTGATGTATTGCTGGTCCAACGACATGGTAATGTCCGAGGGCTACATAATAGACTGTGGTGTGTGCCTCTGTGATCTGCACCTGAGACATCTGTGATGGCTCCTGAGTGTGTACTGGTCAATACATGTGAGTGGCCTTCATGTACGTGGGGACAGTAATACCATACTGTGCCCTTCCATGTTTGGTATCCGTGTGCATGCAAGATGGCCCTTTGCAACTGTTAAGTGTGTGAGCATGCCCAGTACGCCGTTGTGTAGATGGACATGCAGTACATTCCAAACTGTGCCCTTACGTGTTTAGAATCCATGTGCATGCAAGACGGCCCTTTGCAACTGCTAAGTGTGTGAGCATGCCCAGTACACCGTTGTGTAGATGGACACACAGTACATTCCAAACGGACGTGTGATACTAAGCGTGTGTGCATGGCCAGTGACACCTTGTGTCGGTGATGTGCCTCTGTGTATGGGCATGGCCATTGACAGCCTGTATAGCGACGGTGGACATCGAGGCAACAGATGTCCATTTTCAAAGTCACGATGGATGCCTACATCGAACACACTGACAGTCTTGCAGGGTGTACTGTCTGTGGCACGTCCCGTATCTATGTAGTGTTGTTGTAGTGCTCCGTAGATATTTAGTTGCCCCGATCACACCACTGCCGTGTGTTTGTCTACGTCTACTTGGGACAGTAATATGCCTTCAGACTGCTCACTCTCTATACATTCCCTATCGGCGTCTTAGCCTTTGCGGATGATGTCTCCCACCTAGAAGTATGCCTCTAGGAGTGCTGTGTTCAGTAATCTCAGTAGCGCATTCTGTAAATGCGTATTGCTGTAGTGAGATAAGGTAGTTAGGTGTATGTTCGACTCCCAGCCCTGCCAAGTGTGTGCGTGTGTGTGTGTGTGTGTGTTTCCAGCTGCCTGGGGACACAGTAATGCCTTTAGACGCCTCACACCACATACATTCCCTATCGGCGTCTTAGCCTTTGCGGATGATGTCACCCACCTAGAAGTATGCCTCTGGGACTGCTGTGTTCAGTAATCTCAGTAGCGCGTTCTGTAAATGCGTATTGCTGTAGTGTGATAAGGTAGTTAGGTGTATGTTCGACGCCCTGCCAAGTGTGTGTGTGTGTGTGTGTGTGTTTCCAGCTGCCTGGGGACACAGTAATGCTTTTAGATGCCTCACACCACATACATTCCCTATCGGCGTCTTAGCCTTTGCGGATGATGTCACCCACCTAGAAGTATGCCTCTGGGACTGCTGTGTTCAGTAATCTCGGTAGCGCATTCCGTAAATGCGTATTGCTGTAGTGTGATAAGGTAGTTAGGTGTATGTTCGACTCCCAGCCCTGCCAAGTGTGTGCGTGTGTGCGTGTGTGTGTGTGTGTGTGTTTCCAGCTGCCTGGGGACACAGTAATGCCTTTAGACGCCTCACACCACATACATTCCCTATCAGCGTCTTAGCCTTTGCGGATGATGTCACCCACCTAGAAGTATGCCTCTGGGAGTGCTGTGTTCAGTAATCTCGGTAGTGCATTCTGTAAATGTGTATTGTTGTAGTGTGATAAGGTAGTTAGGTGTATGTTTGACTCCCAGCCCTGCCAAATGTGTGTGTGTGTGTGTGTGTGTGTGTGTGTGTGTGTGTGTGTGTGTGTGTTTCCAGCTGCCTGGGGACACAGTAATGCTTTTAGACGCCTCACACTACATACATTCCCTATCGGCGTCTTAGCCTTTGCGGATGATGTCACCCACCTAGAAGTATGCCTCTGGGAGTGCTGTGTTCAGTAATCTCGGTAGCGCATTCTGTAAATCCGTATTGCTGTAGTGTGATAAGGTAGTTAGGTCTGTGTTCTAATCCAAATCCTGCCATGTGTGTGTGTGTGTATGTGTGTGTTAGAGTTTCCCGCTCTCCTGGCTAAGAACCAACAGTCGGACAATTTCTAACCTAGCTGAATACCATTCTCCGCAAGGGATTTTTTAATTCTAAAGTATGTGTACTGCTCTAACACTTTGGTAGTAGTTAACTGGATTTCTACTAGGCCACAGTACGTTTCCCTGCCAGGACAGCCAGCAGCCACAACTCCCCCTCTCTTTACCGCTTGTTTACCCTACTCTTCCTTCTTTAATTAGTCCCACATCCTGACCGAAGATAACTCCTTTGTTGCCTTACCTGTTACATCTCCTGGGACCCCTACTGCAATAAACTGACTGGCCACTAGGTGGCGTGCCTCTTCCCTCCTACTATCTACACTTCTTCATCCACTTAGTCCTACCTCCCCTTTACAACCCCCTGACATCTTTCCTCTTCTCTCTCCACTGTCCCTGGACTACTCCCTACTCTTTGCTTCACTAACACCCCCTCTCAACCCTTTATCCACACTCCTTTTCATTTCTTTGTAGTCTCTCTTCATCCTACATATCCCAGCAAAATTACCTTGTCTATCTCTGTTACTGATTGTCTTCAGCACTCTCTCCTCCTTTGGGTCTACCTGCTCCATTCACCCAGGGGGCTCACTCCACTCCTCTACCCTGCCCCCAATTTCCACCCGCCCCAACACCTCTACATTTATTCTTACCACTCCCCTCCTACCACATCTATTATCCAATCACACTCCTGTTATCCATACCCCTCCCCCATTCTGTCATCTAACAAGAATCCTCCTCATACTGCCCCTCCCACTACTACTCCTCCCATTCCAACTCCTACTCCTCTATACACTTAGTCCTTCCCTATCCTTGCCCACTACTACAACTCTCCCCATCCATCTCTGCTCCTTGTCTCCTTCCCTTACCTATTAGCTTTTTTTCTTCATTCCTTCCACTACCCCGCCATTCCTACTATGCCCTGCCAATTGTCCTTCACCATCCTACTCCCCTGCTTCCTTCTCATCTTACTAATACCTTTATACACTGCTTCATCATACTCACATAAAGCTCCCTCACTCTTACCCCCTACCCAAACTACCCCTAACACCCAACTTCAATCTTCCCTACTGTCTCATTTCCACACCATATCCTCCTCTCTTTTCCTTCCCAACCTTCTACACCTGTTCCATCTCAAGTTATTCCCTGACTCCATAGAATCTCTCCCTCTTAAATTTCTGCTAGCCCTACACAAACACTTACCATGCAAACTCAATAGGCCTAAACCTACCTCCTTTAATCCCCTACCCTTATCTGGAGACATTCACCCAAACCCTGGTCTCAGCCTTTGCACAAACTACTCCATCCCTTCTCCTCCTTCTTCAGCCCCTTCACAGAAGACTCCCTCCCCCTTCCCTTCTCCACCCACTTCCCCTCTCAGCACCCTTAAGATCTTCACTATCAATGCCCAAAGCCTTAGCAACAAATCTCACCTTGTCCAAGCTTGGATTACTCACAACAAACCCGACATCATAGCAATCTCCGAAATCTGGCTAAAACCCCATATTACCGACTCTGAAATTTTACCTCCTGGTTACCATATCCTCAGGAGTGACCGATTAAATAAAAAAGGTGGAGGCTCTGCTCTAATCTACTCCAATCTTCTCTCCCTAATTCCTCTTCAGATCCATACCCCTCAATTCAAAAATGCAGAAATAACAACAAGTCTTCTCCGATTGAATAAACATAAACATATCTGCATTATTTCCCTATACATCTCCCCAGGCAACAATATCTCCACCCTTGAAGATATTCTTCACTGGGCCTCAACTGAAATAAAATACGAAACCTATATTCTAGGCGATGTCAACGTTGACTGGAATAAAATCAATACACCATCCCCCTCACTATCCATTAACCTTTATAACTTCACCCAAGTAATCCACTCAACAACTCACCCTAACAAAAAACACCCTCCAGGATCTATCTTTGATTGGATACTAGTCACCCACCCAAACAAAATCTCTCTCTCTGGCACCATCCTTGACACATTCAGTGACCATCTCCCTGCCTTCATCCAACGATCGTCAAGCTCCATCCAACATCAACACGTGTATATCCAAACTCGTAACCTAAGCAATTTCAATCCCTCTATTTTTTCTAACATCTTTAAACAAATTAACTGGCACATCCTAAACACTCTCCCTCTTGACAGCGCTGTAGAGCATTTCAACTCTATCTTCCTTAATACTCTTAACTCCCTAGCCCCTCTACAAAAAAATCGAATCAAAGCCAATACTGCTCCCTGGCTCAACAAAGAAACTAAACAAATTATGCATCACAGAGACAAATCCTGGAAGCTTTACCAGAAAAGTAAACAGTCCTCTGCCTTGCTCCAATATACTCAACTTCGCAACCAAGTAAAAAAACTTATTACCAAAGACAAGAAAAATTACTATAATAAACTTCAGTCCAACAACAACAAGAACCCTAAACAATTCTGGAATTCTGTCAACTCCCTTCTCCATCCTGGATCTAGAAATAACCCGTGCCCTGATCCTAGCTTAACTGACAGTGAACTAAGCTCCCATTTCAACACCTTCTTTATTGAATCCATAGCTAACCTAACTAAAACATTCCTAAATAATAACCCACCCAACTCCCTCCACGCGACACCCAACTACCTAAATAACAATCCCCTTAAATTCCACCTCAAACCTGTACCCATCAATCTTATAAAAAAACTTCTATCCAAACTAAGGCCATGCGCTAATGCCCCAGACAACATACCCTCCTCCTTCCTGAAATGTGCAGCCCAAGGAATTGTTCTCCCAATCAGCATTCTGATTAACAGATCCTTAACTGAATCATATGTGCCCAAACTCTGGTGTTCAGCCTACATTCTTCCTCTCCACAAAGGAGGCAAAAACACCTCTATTTCTAACTTCCACCCCATTGCCCTACTCTCACCAATTTCTAAAATTCTAGAAAAATGTGTCCACCACCAGCTTTGGCCTTACCTAATTCAGAATCAACTTCTAACACCCACCCAGCATGGCTTCTCCCCCTGCCATAGTACCATAACTGCCCTACTATCTTTCCTAGACACTATCAATCAAGCCCGGGACTCTGGACTCATCATATCCACTATACTACTAGATCTTTCTAAAGCCTTCGACACCATCTCCCATACTCACCTTCTCCATCAACTCACCAACCTTAATCTCTCCCCTAATACTCTTTCCTGGTTCTCCAGCTACCTATCCAACAGGTCTCAAGCTGTCAAATGGAAGAACTCCTCCTCTTCCTTCTTGCCTACACCTACCGGCGTTCCTCAAGGGTCCATCCTTGGACCCATGCTCTTCAACATCTTTATAAATGACCTTCACACCATCATCCCTGACACTACAGTAATCCAATACGCTGATGACTCTACCTTGGTTTGTGCCGCCCCCAACATTTCTGAACTACTGACCAAAACCCAAATAGCTTTTTCCACTACTGAGAACAGGATGCACCAAAATCACCTTTCCCTCAACTCCAGTAAATCTAAAATTCTAATATTCCTCCCCTCCAAGGTTTCCTCCTTTGACAAAAACACTTTCAATGTCATTAGCCAATCCTCCACTACTATAGAAATAGTCTCCTCTGCAAAACTCCTTGGCATTACCATAGACGAACACCTCAAATTCGATCTTCACATACAACAAAACATAAAGAAAACTCACCAAAAACTAGGTATGCTATATAGAAACAATCAATTTCTCTCCAACCCCTCTAGGCTTATCCTGGCAATCTCCTACCTCCTACCTTCTCTTCTATATGGTGCCCCACTATTAACCAATCTGTCTGCTTCCAACACCTCTAAACTTGAAGCTTGTTATAATAAAATATCCAAATTTGCCACTAAATCCAAAACTTCAACTCACCACTGCCTCTGCCTTCAATCTCTGAATTGGTTAGAACTACCTAACCACCTAGACTATCTACAACTAACCAACGCTCGCAAATTAATATTCTCCCCTGATAAATGCCCAGCCTTAAAAAACATTCTTCCCCCTTACACCCCAAATAGATTTCTGAGGTCTGAACACCAAAACCTAATCGCCATTCACAAACCAAAACGTCCCGCTGGCCAGCTTCTACTCTCCTTCTCTCTAGGTAAAAAATGGAACTCCCTCCCTCCCTCACTTAGGACAATACCTAACAGTGAGTCCTTCAAAAACCAACTCTTCCAATATATCTCTTCTAAATGGAAATGCTCCTGCTTTCACTCTACATAACTCCCCCCACTAAACTCTCCATACTACTGCTTTACTATACTATCTAGCTTAATCTTAGCTTAATCTAATTTCTCCTATACTCTCAAGCTTCATCTAATTTCTCCAAGAAACTGAACTATCAGACTTAAATAAACTCAATATTTGTAAATATTGTAAAAATCCGGAAAAAAAAAAAAAAAAAAAAAAACTTTTAGTTTTTGTTATATACTGTCTCACAATGAATATTACCGTTTTTCATTTGAATGTATGTAATTCCACTGAATGTATGAACCATACTACTGTATCTCATCTCCAAAATTATGTAACCTTTCTCATTGTTTTGTAACCCTTATCATACTACTATTGTACATGGAGCTTTTCTCCCCGGGCCTCCACTGAAAATGGGCACTTCTTGGCCCAGTGGACTTCCCCGGTAATCAAACTGAAATAAATAAATAAATAAATAACAACAGTACATTGCTTTTACACTATTCACTCTCCATAGAATCCGTACGGCGTCTTTGCCTTTGATGCTGATGCCAGCAAGCTAGACGTATGCCTGTGTGAATGCTGTGATCTGGTGATCACGGTAGCGCGTTCTGTACATGCGTAATGCTGTAGTGTGATAAGGTAGTTAGGTCTGTGTTCTGCTCCCAACCCTGCCAAGTGTGTGTGTGTATATCTATTTATATATGTGTAATGTAGATAGATATTGATATGTATGTGGATATTAGCACTATTGAATGTGCTGCATTATCTGTACATGAACACCTTTGATGTATGTAAATCTGCTATGGCTCTGTGATAGTGCACATACTGTGTGCTGTAGTGATCCTGGGTTATAGTTGTTTAGTGACCAGTTATTTTGTTGCTGAGAATTACAAGGGACATTGACAACAATGATAGTACAGCACCTTTAAACAGTCATGTGCACATCTCAGCAACAGTCAGCAGTGGTTATTACTTTGGAGGATGAGTATGGCTCATATCACTATGTATTAAATGACACTACTATGCAAATCAGGTTAACATCACTGACACCCGTTTATCCACAGGTTGTGATACTGATCCCAGGAATGTATGTGTATACATTGACAGGTGCAGGACTGGAATATTGTTGAATGCATGGAGGGGTGTCCATGGCCAGTAATGGCGATCTGTACAGCCTGGCAGGTATGGTCTGTGACTGTCCCACAACCTCCTGTATATGGCTGACACATGCTGAAACTGTGTACATGCAGACACACACACATGAAACAAACAGCTAGGGCTAACACATACACACACACATTGCATCAACACTGGGCCATGCAAACACTGTTGTCCTTCACACACACACATACTTACATGTTGATTGGATGGCTCAATGACAGGCTCTGGAAAAGAAACACCATACCCTGTGCATATGATGACACCTGTGCCACCACCTGTAATGTGTAACCTTGATGCAGAAACAGACTAACATGGTACTGATGCACAGGGTGGCTTTATAGCACTGTATTAATGTTATACTGTTGCTAACACAAAGTGTGATATCCTTCTAGGTGTATGTAAGCAGGCATGATGCATTGCAGCTATGACCATCAATGTAGTATAGTTTACAGCACTGTTGATTCTGAAGATTTATTATCCATCCATGTGCCATTTGACTGATGTGTGTAGTATTGGCAGCATGTGTTTTGGAGTGTGCAGTACATGTGTGATGTGTGTAGTACAGATCTATACATGCTTACAAATGCATACACTGGCTTACACAACATTACACGGGCTTCAACATTCTTACACTAGCTTACTCATTCTTCAACGTGCGCACACGGGCTGACACATGCACACACATGCTTACTCAGGTTTACAGGCGCGCACAGGCGTGAACACACTGTCAGCAGGCTTGCAAGACACTTCAGTGATATCCATGGCGTACACTGTCAGTTTCCTGACTGTACCTAGGATAAATCATAACACGCCTCTTCCACTGATGTGTAACTGACAGCAAACATGTGACACATTGCTCCGATAGGATTACAGTGTTTTATACATACACACTCATGATGTCACCTATCATCTACTCTGATAGTCCCCTTCACCTATTCTTCCACTGTAGTGGCTTGGCCCATATGGCATGACAAATTGTGATTCACTATCCTCAGCCTCAATTGCATCGGATTGCCTACCAATGCTTGGTTACATCTCTAACAGAACGCTTCCACACATAGCAACCAGTACTCAGTAGCCATCTTGTCTTCAGCTTGCTATTCACCTGCATGGCGAACTAACTGTTAACTAAAATTACAATTTCTATGTGTATTTTAAATATTTTTCTTGTTTTAAAAGCGCAGCAAGTTGTCACGCCGCTGCGCTACGCTTACACACTGGAGATCAGGGGAGGACAGATAGAGTTTTATTAATTTCCAATGGGAAAATATGCCACTGGCCTTATATATGGCCATTGGCATGCTTTTTCAACTGAATTCATCCTTTATTTGCAGCTGACATTGCTCAGTTTAGCTACTTGCAGAACGTAACTCAGTTAACATCCGAGTACATTTCTGCACATAACTCTACTCTTGCACGGACAGCTTACTGTTTCGTGTATCGCAGATTTACATAATTTTCATAGCTTTCACCTACAAATGGGGTTATTTGCATATCCTACCATTGTCCGTGCAACGTTCATTTTAGGGGCTGTCTTACATGCCCCTACAGGATATTGCTGAATAGCTCGGCAGACATCTTGCCTTGCTCTACTCTTCCTCTACTCGTACACGCCAGCCAAGGCTCCATGACTCCTGGCCTAAGCTTTGCTGTGTGCTAATATGTCTATTTGTGGAGTATGCATGGCTGTAGGTATGTTTTGACCTGCTACATCTGACATTTCTACAAAGCAACTCCCACTTTCATCATTTGTAATGGTGACAGCCCTATAGGTACTATATATACAGCTGTGACATTTGACATGTCAACACATACCTGCGGTCAATACTAAACTGACTACTTCAGCGCTTTTCATACCTTCAGATTTTTCTTGTAGTAGTATAGTCGATAATACTGTTTCTTATAACATGTATCTGTTTCTGATATGAGATATATCATTTTATTACACCACTACACACAAGAAGAAATCACAGGCCAGATGCCATTACATTCCTTTTGCAGGACACACCCGCCAAGAGTGTTGTGTTCCTCACAAAAGCCAACAGGTGCTAATCAAAACATATTATGCTATCATCTACCTTATGTGTTCGCTGGTATTTCCGCTTTTCGTCAGTGGCAGAACTCACATGCAAGTGTGGGAGACTGAACACTGTATCGGGGACACTGCATAGCACCCTGAGGGACACTATTAACCTTCCACATTGACGATCACAGGGCATAAGTATTCATGCATATTTATCGTGGTACATGCTTTTGACTTATACATGTTTTGTCATTTGTCATCCCGTCTTTCTTCACACCTGTCCACCTATCACTAGTTCTGTACATTTATTTAGGACCGGGTTACCTTCATACCTCTCAACTGTACACATTTTGGGTAAATGTCCCGAACTTAGACTTATAATGTTGTTCCTTTTTCCATAATATTGTGCCTTTCTGGTAAATTAGTGGCAGGTCATTAAGGACTGTGAGGTTAGATAATAATGACAGACATTAGTAGTTTATAACTAATAACCCTCAAAACATTCATACTAATGAATTATCCATTATTCCATCAACGTTCTAACTTTGTCAGAGGAATATTTAACATAGTCGCTATTTGTACTTATTTAAATATGCCTTTGTCCAGAAGTCTTATTCTGAAACGTTGAGAGGTATGGTTACCATCTTATTCATATGCATGTACGTCCATGATAATCACTTACATGACACTGATATAAGTCCATACGTCTTCCCCCAATGGTTTACACAATATCCAGTAGATGGGTTCTTCATTTGTGGAAGGTATAGGCATGTGCTATACCCACATAGGAATATTAATCACTCCCATGGGGCGGACCTAATAAATCTGTGCCAACCAACACCTGTGAACCTATGCCCAAAATTGCATACCCATGATTCCCATACCTGACACCCCTCCACAGTAGTCATAAGACATATTTAATGTGAGCGATAATAAAGTATGAAGATACTTCTAAGCACTATCTACTCTCCGCGTATCAGGACATATGTCATACATTCTGTCAACCCATGTGTTATTACCCTTGCACAAGCTACTGTTGCATGTACAGCTATATTGTAGCTGCGGATGTGATGTCCTTAGCTTCGATTATTACTGGCCGCTGCCTGTAAAAAAAACACTTTTTGGAGTCCTGTAAAGGACACCTATATCCATGTTTAAAGAGTAGAACTTGCAGATTTGGCACACCGGTACTTTCCGGCCAATGGTTTTGAAAGCAGCAGTGTATTTTCCTTCCTTGCATGTCTGTATGTCTATCCATAATAGCTATGATGTAACCTATTTATGTATTTATGTACATGTGTTATATCTACAAGGACAAATGTTTATATGTTTGTTATGTATATATCGATTAATGTAATTGTGTGTATATATATATATATATATATATATATATATATATATATATATATATATATATATATATATATATATATATATATATATATATATGTCTGTACAGTCTTTATTTCATATATTTATTTAGTTTAAGTCTGTGGATATATATCTATACACAAATATATATATCCATATATAGATATATAAATAAACGTGTAGAAAACAGCATTCATTTGCTATGCTGAGAGCAGATTACACACACGCATGCGCGCTTGCATATCCTTATTGTGGGTTACATATGTTTACTAAGTCTTTGTGCTTACGTGGGCTTTCTTTATTGTGACGGTACCAGTACAATATCTGTAATCCGGTTAACGGACATATGCGAAACACACGTTCACCTTTACATATTTAAATATCTTTACAGCACACACGCATTCATTAACTCATATGTGCTGTAGTCGTAGTTGACCCAGGATTGGATGCTGTAACTACTATACTATTGGTGTTCTGACTCATTTATATGCATACCCATAGTACATAGCTACATTAACATATGCCTCACCGCTTCACTTACAACACAGGCATCCATTCTCCTGCTGGGAAAAACGCGGTACTACATATTACACATTCCCTATTCCCTACTGCTCTGGACCCAAGCTGCATATTTAATCACTCCAAGGATATGCAGAACTCCAAGGCTTATAGTCCTGGCACATAAAAGCCTTTGATTGTCAGGGTGTTCATGTGGTGATCTGGGTTTAGGCTTGTCCGCCTGGTGAACGGAACTGCCCTGACCGAGTTCAAATGTCAGACTAAGCACATGGACAGAATTTGTCCATTTTATAGAGGTTTAACTGTGTTTACAGACACAGGTCTTTTGGCACCTGCCGGCAGTTTTTTATGTTGGCAATACATATTATGGGTGGGGGTGGTTACAATACATAATCCATGGTGAGGGGTGTTCCCATTCACATTTGACTATTTCCTGTATGCATTCGTATGCGGATTATTATTTTGGACATGAATTAACTACAGGTATGCAGTAGTACAGTAAACAAATGTGAAGGTTTGTTACTGTAAATATGTATGGACCTCTGTAATACACTGTTGTTTTCTGGCACATCAGTAGCTAGTCATTAAAGACTGAAGTCAGAACATAATGACAGACAGTTGAGTTTCAGACTTCATACTCTTCAGGAAATTAATGCCAATGTACAAACTGTTATTCTATTAACTTTCTAAATTTCTAAGAGCAATCTTTACAAATTGTCCATACTTTTGGGCCTTTGTCCCACTTTTATTCACGGCTTTGTCCAGATATCTTGCTCTCAGAGGTTGACAGGTATAATTTTATTCACGGCTTTGTCCAGATATCTTGCTCTCAGAGGTTGATAGGTATGGTTGGTCACACCTACACACACATTAAGTGTCCCTCACACAGTAGATCAGGGTTATCCTGTTTACGTCAGTGCCTTCATCACCCTTATACCATTTGCCACTATGCACATGTGTGCAATATTTTTCCGCTTATTCGTGCCGGGACACGTGCGTCACGGGCAAGTGTTTGATCCTGGGTAGTAGGTTATGCATGACCACTTATGGCTGGACAGTGTCGTGCACCTCTAATGCACATTCCAACATCTGTCCAGATATCTACAGGACTGGACTTCGTGTCCTCCATTCTAATGTTTACACAGGTTATGTATCCCATGAGGGATATTCAAACATTGTACCGATCCACAACACGAGGAATACCGAACATCATTTTTGGAGTTACGAAAATGTGCTGAGGTCATGTGCAATCCTGCAACCGCCTAGGCTGACACTACCTACTACATATGCGTAGTGGTCACTATGTGTAGCTGTGGCTGCACCAAACCAGTAGGCCACGTATGGCTGGATTTGGTGGACGTTCAGGTACGGGAGCGGGTTGTGTGATGTGGAAGGGATGCTGGGTAGTCCATTATGCATCCAGGTGTGTTGCATTTGTTATGGCCAGTTCCATCCAGGTGTGTTGCATTTGTTATGGCCAGTTCCATCATGGCCAATCTGTGGGTATGTGCCGGTGACATTTCTATACATTTGTATCGCACATTTCAATATTCCTCTGTTTGTGGGAGTGTGTTCTACAGTATGGCCTGTCTGCTTGTATTACAGCTGTTTATACATGTGTTTGTGTTTCTTTCAGCTTCACCCGCTGCTCCCTCATACACCTCCGTTTCACCTATTCCGCATACGACACAGTATCGCCTTGGAGGATTGTACCATTACCCATCCACCCCACACACACAGATTCCTCACACCCCATACATCTGTGCTTTGGTTGTTGACCCATGACACGGCCAGAGTAACACATTGAATACCCTACATGTGTCTGGTATCTGTATGGTTGTGTGGACTACCCTGCCATGTTTGCTTTCCACATGCTATACCTCACGCACATAGCTACACGCCCATACTTCACTTTCATTACATGTGTGGTATAACTGGGTACTACCCGTTCGACTGTTACACATCCTGACAAGTTCGGCCTGTACCGCTGACTTCCGGAGTTTGGCGGCCTGTTGTACTCATTGTTAGGATGCCACCTTTTCCTATGTCCGGGATGGGATATATTCTGTCCACATGTCTGACTGTAGTGGACAACGCCTCCCCACAGTCAACGGTAGGGTTGCCACCTTTTCAATTGGCCAAAGTGGGACATTTTTGGTACACACATCACATTTTACAGGCCGACACATACCCACGGTCAGTACACAGGATAGAACTTAGACTTCTTGCCTATATAACAGCTTATTCTTGTTGCAATTCAGTTGCTTATTCTGTTTCTTATAACATTTATGTAATTTAGATACAGGAAACCTGTTTAATGCAACTATTACATAATGTATAGGGAATAATTTTGTCCTATAATCTCAGGACATTTGCCATTGTTACATGTTTTTGTCAGGACACAACTGCCGAAAGAGGGAATGTCGCTCGCAAAGTGGGACAGGTGGTAATCCTAGTCGCCGGTACGGATAATACTGTTCCTTTCAGCCTACATGTGTCCTTATTGTTGTGGCTGTTTGTATGCTCCTTCTGTTTCATTTACATGCTTATTCTATTTCCTATCACATTTGGTATGAGACATATGGACATCCCTTTTGTATGTGACTATTACCTGCCTTGTGGGATATAATTCGGACATACGGTCACTAGATATCTTTATTTCTCATTTATTTTGTTATGGACACATCTGCCCAGCTGTGTACCCTCCCTCACATTATGGGTCAGCTGGTGACCCTCACCATTGGGCTGGATGTACCTACTGGCGGATCGCTAACATATGATGCGTTTCACTTCCACTTGGTATGGCTATCTACACTGTGTTGGACTACGGCCACATGGTCTTCCATGTCATTTGTTCATGGGATAGGGACCCGTTATTCCCTACCGTGCATTTGTGTTTGCTTCGTCACTTTGTGTTCGCAGGTACTTTCTTGCATGCTTTGCATATGTTTCAGTATCCAGGGACACTGACGTGGCTACTATCTTGCAACTTGTTATATGCAAGCATTTTAGGTTGCACATCGACAGCTGCCATTTCCACGCCTCCGTGCGGCACTTCGACACGCCCTATACACTTGCGCTCCTTTCCTGTGCACGTGGCTGTGTCAGCAGTGCGCCTTCATTACTATGCATTTGGCGCTACTGCGCCATCTTCCCGCCGCACGGTCGGCGCAAGCCTAACGCTGGCCTTGCGCCGAGCTTCATGAATCGCAGGGTATATGTATCTGCATTTGCCAAAGTGCGCCAAATTGACATAGTATATTTTGCAGTAACGCATAGATGACAAGTATAATTTATTTAAAAATGAAAAAAAATGATATCAATACAAATCCAAATAACTACAAAATAGGTACTCCAGAGTATTAGTTACAGACAATGTCTTCATATTTTATTAAGATAAACCAATTGAATGCACATCAGAATAATGTTAAAAGTATGCACAATCCTACCTAGAGTCTCAGTCCTATGAATTAATTGGAAGAATCATGCTAAGTATAAATTACCCTATATATTATAACTTAAAGTAAATCTTACTAGACACCATGGCTAGGCCACTCATGTGATGACCAGGTTCACTTAGTCTGCTTTTTTTACTCTCCCACAATCATATTAAAACCTTGAATTGTAATAATTAACAATACATATGCTTGTGATAAGCCACATGCCATGTTAGTTTTTCCCCTCTTTTTTGTAAATCATTTTTATTGTTGGCTTTTTTAAAATAATACCATCATAAACAACAAAATGATGACAAAAACTGTTCAAACAATAATAAAGTTATAATAAAAATGATGTACACTATATACAAAAGTGACTACATATGTTTACAGTAAAATACTTCTCTTTCTCTTTTAATTATAAATCTGGTATAAATTTACCATCTGTGATATGATTTTATCTATTTTATTCCTTCATTCATAGATAACTAGTAGGCTATCAGTTTTCAGACTATTATAAGCCTAGCTATTAGTCAGAGTTCAGAATCAAACCACGTACGCTGCACCTGCCAGATAAAGACTTTAACCATTATGCAACCCCTCGAGTAAATTTGGGTTTAGATTCCAATTATTAGAGTAACCTCTGTAAGAATATGTTCTGTTTGAAGCTATTTGGAGTTGAAATGTAGAATGGTCTGAAATATTACATGGATTTGTAATTAGGTCTGTAACTTTGCCTAACAAAGTATTTGACATTAAGAAAAAAATCAATTCTTGACCAGGAGTTGTGACATGGTGAGAAGAAAGGGAATTTATTTTTGAGGGGATCAGCATATCTAATTGGATCAGCTAGGTAGTATTTTTCTCTTAAGTCTAATAGGTGCAGTGAAGCAATTATTATATTTGGGTAAGGGGGAAGGGTTCTATCTATTTTGGGATCAATAACTGAAATCCAGTCTCCTCCTATTACATAAAGATGGCCCTTAAATTTAGATAGCCCCCAGGGGGCTGTATATATGTGTGTGTGTGTGTGTGTGTGTGTGTGTGTGTGTGTGTGTGTGTGTGTGTGTGTGTGTGTGCGTGCACGCACAGGCACGCACAAGTGTGTGCACGAATGTGTCAATGTGTTTGTGTGGGGGGACTGTCATACAAAAATATTACTCTAAAGTCACTTCAGATGTAATAGAACACTAATTTTGTAGTATGAAAGGCATATAGACAGGGAGAATACTAGGGATTATCTTTAAGTATTATGTTAAGTCACTTAAAAAGTCAATAAAATGACAGGTTTTGGCACACAAAAAACATGAGATGTAAGGGAGTAACACTGGACACAAGGGACATTCATTAAATATTACTCTGACTCATTTAAGGAATGGTTTTGAGCCCTCTACCCTTGGCACAGAAAGCAGCTTTCCAACAAGTCAGAGTGATACTCTTCTGGATTAGCACTAGAAATCAGGGGTACTATTCAAATAGTACTCTCTGAACAGTACCATAAGCAATGGAAGAAAATTAAATGAGCAAATGGGGGAAATCATGTTCAGAGAGCATCTCATTAACAAGTCAATGTTTTAGTCTCTGCATTAAGTGAGGACTAAATACAAAGAAGCTCTTGCATTAGTGTGTATTTTCTGAACAATAAGCAGTCCAAATTCTAATGTCTGGTATTACTGACTGATTAGAGTTGTCCATCACTAATGAGAGACAGAGCAGATACGTATAAGACAAATTCAAAGACATTCTGTAAAATCAGGGACAGTTAAGAGGCACTCAGTGTTTGACAATAAAGTGGTTCAGGCATATTGTTTTGGTCTATGTGTAAGTTCCTTCAAAGCATACACCAGTGTCGAAAGAATTAGGCATCCTTTAAGTTATCTCCATCTCACAAACCTCACAAGGCATTCCTACAAAGTCAGGAGGAACAGTAGATGATACCAGGGAGATTTTTTTAAATATTACTCCAAGTCACTTAAAAAGTAAATATAGCAATAGGTGTAGCACCATTATGCATACTGTGAGCAATAAGAAGAATGTAATCCTAATGCCTGGCATCCTCGACTGACTATAATAATCCATGATTTATAAGGGACAGGAAAAAAATAAGAGGCTGCATCAGGTGCAGTTTGTAAACAAAGTGACGGTAAAATCTATGGGGTGTGTGTGTATGTGTATGTGTGGGTGTGCATGCGAGTGTGTGTGTGTGTGTGTGTGTGTGTGTGTGTGTGTGTGTGTGTGTGTGTGTGTGTGTGTGTGTGTGTGTGTGTGTGTGTGTGTGCATGCGTGCACACGCATGTGTGTGTTTCAATATGTGCATGTGTATGACAGAATGAATAAGGAGAGTGCCTGTGCCAACACAATATATGGGCTACCAGAAGTGATTACTGCAGGAAAGTGATGATTAGCACTAGTGGTAATATTGTATGATTCAGAGAAAAGCAAATTAGCTAATAATGAGGTCATTCCACATTGTTGTTAATGTAAAATGTGAGTGGAGATCCAGGTGCCCAAAAAGACCAGTACCATCAGCCGAGATATATCACCAAATGATTTACAAGCAGCAAAAATAGCAAGTGATAGCAGTTCAGTCACTCCACAGCTCCTCTGCTTGTTGTGCACACCAATAGTAAGTTGAATATTGTTTTTTTTTCCCAAATGTATTGTGCTACTTTGTGAAAATCCTGATAATCTTTATCAGTGTTATTTATACCTTAGATGTAATTACACGTGTCTCTGGTCTTCAGCTGTGTCATTCTAAGCAATATATCGCATTACTGTGTATTTATACAAGCTGCTCATTTTTATGACTTGATATATGCAGTCCTCTTTCTCAGGCTGCTTACAGAAGTAATGATGTTAAACTTGTATACCTTGGCATGTATTAATTAAGATTTATTCAGAAGCATACTGCATACAGTATACTTGCACAGTACAGCTGACTTGGTCCAGAGCTTAAATAACTGCAGCTTACTAAAACATATTCTACTGTACTGAATTTGTGATTTTATGTTGTCATTTCTTAACTTGTTACCTAGCTTTTTATACTGCTCTCTCACTATAATATGTGCATGAAGCGTACCTACCCTCACAAACTGTATTTGTGTAACAATTGCAATGATATATTAAATGTGCTTTTTTAATGTTAATGTCTTTGCTGAAAACTAATAATTCTGTTGATGTAAATGCGGATTTAATTCAAAAGTCACTGTTTTTTGTTACGTGCATCTTGATAACATTGCATATAATTGAGTTATTGGTTTGCTTTTCTGCTAATACTGTGTCTACTGAGACAGATGCACTTTGAGAGTCCTAAGCCAGTAGAAGGGCTTCATAGGAATGGCAGTGGCATCAGTGGTGTGTTTATTATTTAAACTGTGTATTGCTACCATAAGCTTTGCTGTAACCAGGATTAATGCTTACTGAATTGTATTGCTAGGGTGCAACCTGAATATAAATATATATATATATATATATATATATATATATATATATATATATATATATATATATATATATATATATACCTTAAAATCCGACTTTATTCTGTTAAATATTATTTCTGCTTGAATACCAGTTTCTTGTACTATGTATCTGTCTTATGTATTCTCTGTACCTTTTACTGTATTACCTCTTCCCTGCTCATAACCTTACTGTTCTGTCTTTTCTAGATAATTAAGGGAATTTTCTCCTGGAAGTCCCCCCCTCCCTTCGAGGACATGAACACAAATAAATTTTGACCGCTCACTTGTTATGGGACAGGTCTCACACAAAAAGAAAAGGAACAACAAGGCTACCCATTTCAAGCTTTTCACATAGGCGAGTACTGCTGTATACATAATCAGAAATTAGAGCATTTTTTTTCTCATTCTATAGTGCGCACAACAGTTAGGGCTCCCAAAATTGACACCAATCTAAACTCCAGTCAATATCTGGTTAAAGTAAATTCCTCATAGTCACGACTACATGTCTCTGCCTGTCTACATTTCAGCCTACTAATATTTTACAGTAACTTATTTATCCTAGTTAAGTAATTGCTGCAAACATATTAAAATACCTACCCAACCCTATTAATTAGGTTTAGTGCACAGTAACCCCCATACATGTATTGTTGATAACCCCATTCAATAAAGTTAAATGCTTGATTCCACATACCTTTACTTAGTCCTCCACTGATAGTTTACACTCTCAGCCCTGCAGGGCAAGTGAGCCCGCTCCATTCACTCTGCTCACTCCTCTCCCCTGCCCCCAATTTCCACCTGCCCCCACTACCCCTACTTTTAGTCTAACCCCTAATCACCTGACCACTAGTCCAACCCCTAATTACCTAATCTCTAGCCCAACCCACTCTTCTCACCTCTCTCCCACCCTCCAGTCCAATTACTTACTACACTGATCCCAATCCCAACAACACATTCCAAGTCAACTCACCTCCACCCTTACACACAACCAGCAAGAATGCTAATTGTGGCATTAACTCTAAGGACTATCAAGCTACCCACACTCACATCCCTATCACTAGCTCTACTATCACTAACCTTCCTCACTTCCTTACAAACAAACCAACCACTGCACAATTACTCTTATCATACTACCCACTCTAGCCCTCCCTCTCAAACCCACTCACACTTCTACATCTGCCCTACAATTATAAATCTCACAACTACAACATACTCACATACAATCAAAACACCAACTCATTATACTAGGAAAAACACACATAGACCAAGCTCACAAACAATTAATATTAAAAAGTACATACTGACACTCCTACAAACTCTGCTAGCCTCTGGTGGCATTCACCCAAATCCAGGTCCCCTCACAGCCAAACAAACATCTGACCTGCTGATCCTAAATCTCAACATAAGAAGCATTACCAACAAGCTAACAGACCTACATGCATTCATAGCCCACTACAACCCTGATATACTCACCATTAGAGAGACCAGGCTTAAATCCAGTATCCAAGATGATGACTTTCTCCCCCAAGGTATAATACACTTAGATCTGATAGAACAAGTAGGAAAGGAGGAGGAGTAGCCATACTCTTAAAAAACACCCTTAACCTCCAACTCCTGCACACCACACCACCCACATTTCAAAATGCTAAAGTCCTGTTTTCTGTCCTCTCCTTAAGAAACACCCAGAAGATCAATATAATATGCTGCTACATACCTCCAGGCAATAACACACTAATAATAGAGGACATCCTACACTGGACAAAGGACAACCTACCATAGGAAACAATCCTACTAGGTGACCTTACCATCGACTGGACAGCCTGTAACTCCAGCAGCCCCTCTTCACATATCAACATGTATGGGTTCTTTCAACTAATTGAAGAACCAACTAGAATAGACAAAAAAACGAAAAAAGAATCTATAATCTATATTGGACTGGGCACTAGCCAACTATCCCAAGCAAAATTATACAGTAGACTGTCTCCCAGATGATCTAAGTGATCATCTCCCCACCTTCCTACTCCACAAACACTCATCACCCCAAACCAGTTGTATACAAAATAGTACGAGATGACCATAACCTTACCCCACAATACCTAAATACAGTCCTAAGCCACTGCAACTGGGCACCACTACGAACACTAGGGTTAGACCATGCAGTAGAATACTTCAATACTACCTTCTCTAACATTCTTAACAGTCTTGCTCCCAGCAGAAATATCAGAGTTAAGGCCAACTACACACCCTGTCTAAGTAAGGATACTAGAGCCTTGCTCAAAGCCAGAGATAAAGCCTGGAAAATCTGGAAAACTGACAATAGCCCTAGCTCCAGGCAATACTGTCAACAGCTTAGAAACAAGCCCAAGGCTGAATCCAAAATAAACAAACAAAACTATTTTCTTAGTGCCCAAAGCAAATATTCAAAGAATCCACAAAAATTCTGGCATGCCATTAACTCTCTATTAAAGCTAGGCAAAACCACTACTCCAGCACCCAACAACACAGACAATACCCTAGACATAGCTTTTCAGTTTAATAACCATTTTACTAAGTCCATCTTAGCCTTGTCCAGTCAAATAACCAAAGATAGCCTACCTCAATCGCAACCCAACCTATCCCACAGTACCTCCTCTTTCAGCCTATCACCTGTGCCCACCTCAACTATCAAAAAATTCCTCCTAAAACTCAAACCAACAACACTGGCAGCTGATAACATACCTGTTGCATACCTAAAAATGGCTAGTGACTCCCTATCATATCCTGTCTCCATCCTAATCAACCACTCCATACAAGAATCCTACATACCCAAACTCTGGAAAGTATCTCACATCATTCCTCTCCATAAAGGAGGTAACTCCTATGACTTCTCCAACTACTGATATATTGTTATCCTGTGCCCCCTATCTAAAATTCTTGAGAACTGCATCCACTTGCAGGTGATGACATTTCTTAACACACACAATCTCCTATCTACCACACAACACGGTTTCTGTCCACATCACAGCACTACCACCGCCATTCTGTCCTTCACTAATCATATCAAGCTTCACAGGAATGATAACAAATATGTATCAGCAATTTTCCTAGACCTCTCAAAGGCATTTGACATGGTCTTCCACTCCATCCTACTAGACTCACTAACATCACTATCCTTCACCTCTTCTACTGTAGCCTGGTTCAGAAGCTATCTATCTGACAGGCAACAATCTGTCCAGTGGAAAGGAACTCTGTCTCTACAACTTCCAACCACCATAGGAGTCCCACAGGGCTCTATACTGGGCCCACTACTATTTTCTGTATTCACAAATAACCTCAATAGCTCTACACAGCATGACACACTCATTCAATATGCAGATGATTCAACCCTGATCTGCTCCGCCTCATCACCCACCACCCTACAAACACTCACTCAGGATACCTTTAACTCTGTAGAAAAATGGATCTCAGGTATACAACTAATTCTAAATTCCAAAAAGTCAAAATTGCTATTATTTCCCCCTAATAGATCAACCCCCCACTCCTTTACCATAACATCTAAGGACAGCTCCACCATCCCCCCTCTAACCACACTAAACTTATGGGCATTGAAACTGGCAATAATCTTCACTTTGATGTCCACATCTCGCATACCATAAACCTAGTAGACAAAAAGCTAGGCTCACTATACAGGCATAAGTCCTTTCTCTTACAAAAAGCTAAAGTCACTCTTGCACAAAGCTACCTCCTCTCAACTCTATTATACGCAGCACCAATCTTCACCCAAATCAGAAAGTGTGACCTAGACAAACTAAAATCATGCTACAATAAAATAGCCAAGTTTGCTACTAACTCAACCTATAGAACCCATCACTGTACCGCACTTAAAGAACTAAAATGGCTTGAGTTACCACAGCTACTTAACTATCACCAGCTGGGTACAGCCTACAATATTCTCAAATACCCTGAAAAAAACCTCAATATCCAAAACTTACTGTCTACACTGCAAACCAGTACCTCAGATCACCAAGGCCAATAATAATGCAGGGAAAACACTGTACCCCCACATTGTATCTGTGATAATCACCCCTCAAGACTCTTTATGGGGGTGATGGAACTACTTTCATTAATGCATGGGGGAGATAAAGCATCACATGTAAGAATCCATTTGAGTTTCTTTTTATTTAAATGATCCTCAGTGTAGAAACCACTTGGATCACTGTCCATGTGGTCAGTCACCACAAACTTGAAAAAATGCCCCTCACAAGAAGAGATGTGTCTGTAAAGAGCATTAGTAGACCTTTCTCTCCTAATGTCATTTAAATGCTCATAAATTCTCTCCTTTAACATCTGATAGGTCTTCCCAATGTAAAAAGCCTTACATTTATGGCAAAGGGCCCTGTACACAACTCGCCTAGATAGGCAATTGAAATGCCTTTTCACTTCTATTTTCTTATGCTAATAAAGAATGAATCACAACACTGGATATGTTGGCAATAGTTGCAATGGTTGCACTTAAACACACCCTTTAGTCTATTTGAACCCATATTGTCCCTTTTCATCTCCAATAAACTCTTGAAATACATACCTTTCCTAAAAACAATTTTTGGTTTAGTATCTATTCTTGTGAGGGACATTTGTTCAAGTTTGTGGTGATTGACCACATGGACAGTGATCCAAGTGGTTTCTACACTGAGGGTCATTTAAATAAAAAGGAACTCAAATGGTTTCTTACATGTGATGCTTTATCTCTCCCAGGCATTAATGAAAGTAGTTCCATCACCCCCATTCTCAAGTTAAAGAGTCTTGAGGGGTGATTATCACAGATACAATGTGGTTTAAATGTTCTGGAGTTTACACATAATTTGGTGAGGTCAGGATAGGCTGTATGGACAGCATGACCACAGTCCATGGCTTGTGTTACAGTCTCAGAGATGTTTACCAGACTCATTAGTAGACATGATCTACTTTTAACAAAGTCAAGCTTATGTGGGTCAAGTCTTATATGATTTTTAATATCATAGTTTATCAGGTGAGTCATGTCCTGTTCCATGGCCTTGCAGATGAGGCTCATCAGTCTAATGGATCTGTAGTTTCTGTGGGGCCACCCTTGCAAGTGGCATTACAACCGCTGTGAGCCATACTTCAGGGACAAAAGTAGTGGCTAAGATCAGGTTAAATAGTTGTCAGAGTGGGTCAAATAACGTATGTTCAGTGCTGTTCAGCAGGTATCCAGGTATGTTATTAGGTCCCAAGGAGGATGTACTTTTCTTTTTGTTTTGGAAAGTACTTTTAGCAAATGTTCTTTTGTAATGATAGAAGCTCTGAAATCCTTTGGAATATGTAGGTTTTGTAAAGTTTCCTTCTTGGTGAAATGGGCACTGATTTGATAGCTAATATATTTGCATTATTGACTGGATTCATGTAGGTGGTGCAATTGTGATTACTTTCAGAGCAATGTTGGTGTTATTTATCCATGGCTTCCAATGCCAGTCTAAGTTCATGGGATGTCCCTATTTTGCTAATGGTATTTCTCAGTAGCTTCAATAATTTGTTTGATGTTGACCTTGATTTGTGGGTCTTTAGATTTGCTGTATGCTGTAAGAAGCTTCTTTTACTGAATTGTTTATTTATGTATGTGGACAACTAGGCCGTTTTGCTCATGAACTTCCCATTTTGTTTGGTCCAGGCCAGAACTGTCAGGATAATACATTTATCTAGGTGAGCATAGACTTTATTTGCATAACTACTAGCCATGTCAATATTTGGAGATTACAGTAATACTTAAATTTTTGAAACTTTATCATACAATTACAGGAGGTTAGTACATTTGTAGTTTTTGAATACTGGGATTTCAAAGGAAAAAGTTATCAGCTTGTGGTCAGGTTTAACAGAAGAGTTACCAGTAGGAAAGTGGCTACAGATGCTATATTTATAAGAAACAGATGAAGAACTATTTTGTCCTGTAGTGGATGCTTTGATTATAGGTTCTAGAAAGTTTTTGTTTGTGAAATCAATGGATGTTTGGCAATAATAATTTACATCTGAGGAATGGGAATCCTAGTTTAGCAAAAGGTATTTAAAGTCTCCCAGGATGATGGAGTTCCTTTATATGTGATATTCAGCCAGCATATTTATGAATCAAACATGTTTTTCAGGGATCATTGAGGGGGTCCTGTAACATGCTATGATCTGATAGTTGATTTTATTTAGTATGATTTGTATCCTAGTAAGTTCAGTCTGTAGATCTGTAAGAATCTTCCCCTAGGTAATGTAGACTTTAACAAATATGAACACTTGATCACAGCTCTAAATGGTCTAGGGCTGTGGTAGGCACAAACCCTTGTACAGAGGGAGTGCTTTAGCACTGTTAAACAAATTTTCAGTAATAGTGCACATGAATGCAGGAGGGCCACAAGGTCAGGCACTTTCTTATTTAGACTCCTAGTGTTGAGTAGTGCTACCTTGATATTGTCTGGTTCTTGATTTGTTTTCTTGTTTGTTTGTTTTTTAGATTGGGAAAGCCATTAGCTGGACTTTGCCTAAAAAGGCACCATGGGAGCAGCAAGGG